>NC_071267.1:1479572-1517072 GCF_023375685.1 Ictalurus furcatus
GTTTTTTTTTCCCGTTTTTTTTTTTTTCCTCGTTTTTTTTTTTTCCTCGTTCTTTCCAGGTCATAAGCCTCCATAACCTTTATCCACACTGATAAAGATCTCCAAGTCTGAAATCTGGGCTCGATTGCAACACGCAGAGCAACTGGAAACAAAACATTCGTTTAGCAAGTGTGTTTTCCATGCCCTACACACACACACACCGTGCTCTTATGTGCTGCTCCAACACAACTGTAAAGCCGTGGTGCTGGCAGGCTGCGGTCGAATTAGATAATGCACCACGAAGACTTGGCAGAAGAGAAATTTGAAATAAATACACGCTTGTCGAACAGAGAGGCGGGGCACGTGGCATTGTGGGTATTCGGGACAGAGGGATGTGGTGTCTAGGCTTGGTTTCAAGCTTGTGGGATGGATCTTCTGGGACTTCATGCTCTTTTAACGCCAAACGCAAGCAACCCGCGGCTCGCTGTGGCTCTCGAGACCCTTTCTAGAGCTTTTCTAGGTCAGTCATGTCACACTGCTTCACTTCCGTTATTAAAAAAAAAACAAAAACCCACATTGTTGATGAAAACGGAGCCATAAAAACCTTTTCCCAAGCTCACGGATCCTCTTCATAACACGTGAGGTAAGGATTGAGCTATTTGTACGTCCCCAAAGTTGAGTATTTTTCCCATAACACCACATACCCGTGGGTTTTTTAAAATTTATTAATTTTTTTATTTACAGAGCACTGACACTGGAGACTCCTTCCATAAATTTTAAATAAACGTCATTAGACGTAAATTTTAAATGGTCAGTGAAGGAGGACGGCATGCAGACAGCATGCACTTGCAACTCTGATCCTTTATTTGTCCACTCAGCACCGGCGTGTTAGCAAAGATACCCAAAATATTTGTGTTGGGTGGGTCATTGCTCCGCAGGGCTCTGTGCGCTCGTGTGTGTGTGTGTGTGTGTGTGTGTGTGCGTGTGCATGTGTGTGTGTGTGTTTACTAACCTCCATCTCTGGTGGTGATATATGGGGTGGTATAGCAATAGGAGAAGCTTGTGAGTGTCAGCATGATCACGCCGTGTAAAGTTACTCCTGAAATAGGCCGAGGTGCGAGGCAGTAACGAGTAAAACATGAGCTCAGCCAAAAACCCACTGAAACCCAGTGTAGCCTGCTGAAAGACCCCGTAACTGACAGAAACGCGGTGTGACATGCTGAAACGCTTAAACGCACTTTAATACACTGAAACACACTGTAACACACTGAAACACACTGAAACACACTGTAACACACTGTAACACACTGAAACACACTATAACCCACTGAAACACACTGAAACACACTGTAACACTGTAACACACTGTAACACACTGAAACACACTGTAACACACTGAAACACACTGAAACACACTGTAACACACTGAAACACACTGAAACACACTGTAACACACTGAAACACACTGTAACACTGTAACACACTGTAACACACTGTAACACACTGAAACACACTGAAACACACTGTAACACACTGAAACACACTGAAACACACTGTAACACACTGAAACACACTGAAACACACTGTAACACACTGAAACACACTGTAACACACTGAAACACACTGAAACACACTGAAACACACTGTAACACACGGTAACACACTGTAACACACTGTAACACACTGAAACACACTGAAACACACTGTAACACACTGAAACACACTGAAACACACTGAAACACACTGAAACACACTGTAACACACTGTAACACACTGAAACACACTGTAACACACTGAAACACACTGAAACACACTGTAACACACTGAAACACACTGAAACACACTGTAACACACTGAAACACACTGTAACACACTGAAACACACTGTAACACTGTAACACACTGTAACACACTGAAACACACTGTAACACACTGAAACACACTGAAACACACTGTAACACACTGAAACACACTGAAACACACTGTAACTCACTGAAACACACTGTAACACACTGTAACACACTGTAACACACTGAAACACACTGAAACACACTGTAACACACTGAAACACACTGTAACACACTGTAACACACTGAAACACACTGTAACACACTGAAACACACTGAAACACACTGTAACTCACTGAAACACACTGTAACACACTGTAACACACTGAAACACACTGTAACACACTGAAACACACTGAAACACACTGTAACACACTGTAACACACTGAAACACACTGAAACACACTATAACCCACTGAAACACACTGTAACACACTGAAACACACTGTAACACACTGAAACACACTGAAACACACTATAACCCACTGAAACACACTGAAACACACTGAAACACACTGTAACACACTGAAACACACTGAAACACACTGAAACACACTATAACCCACTGAAACACACTGTAACACACTGAAACACACTGAAACACACTGTAACACACTGTAACACACTGAAACACACTGAAACACACTGTAACACACTGTAACACACTGAAACACACTGAAACACACTATAACCCACTGAAACACACTGAAACACACTGTAACACACTGAAACACACTGAAACACACTGTAACACACTGTAACACACTGAAACACACTGAAACACACTATAACCCACTGAAACACACTGTAACACACTATAACCCACTGAAACACACTGTAACACACTGAAACACACTGAAACACACTATAACCCACTGAAACACACTGTAACACACTGAAACACACTGTAACACACTGTAACACACTGTAACACACTGAAACACACTGTACTGCATTGCAACCCACTGAAACACACTGTACCACATTGTAACACACTGAAACACACTGTACCGCATTGTAACACACTGAAACCCACTGAAACACACTGAAACACACTATAACACACTGTATCACACTAACACACTATAACCCACTGTAACCCACTATAACCCACTGAAACACACTGAAACACACTGAAACACACTAACACACTATAACCCACTGTAACCCACTGTACCGCATTGAAACACACTGAAACACACTGCAACACACTGTACCGCATTGTAACCCACTGTACTGCATTGTAACACACTGAAACCCACTGAAACACACTGTACCGCATTGTAACCCACTGTACTGCATTGTAACACACTGAAACACACTGCAACACACTGTACCGCATTGTAACCCACTGTACTGCATTGTAACACACTGAAACACACTGTACCACATTGTAACACACTGAAACACACTGTACCGCATTGTAACACACTGAAACACACTGCAACACACTGTACCGCATTGTAACCCACTGAAACACACTGCAACACACTGTACCGCATTGTAACCCACTGTACTGCATTGTAACACACTGAAACACACTGCAACACACTGTACCGCATTGTAACCCACTGTACTGCATTGTAACACACTGAAACACACTGCAACACACTGTACCGCATTGTAACCCACTGTACTGCATTGTAACACACTGAAACACACTGCAACACACTGTACCGCATTGTAACCCACTGTACTGCATTGTAACACACTGAAACACACTGTACCACATTGTAACACACTGAAACACACTGTACCGCATTGTAACACACTGAAACACACTGAAACACACTGAAACACACTATAACACACTGTATCACACTAACACACTATAACCCACTGTAACCCACTATAACCCACTGAAACACACTATAACACACTGTATCACACTAACACACTATAACCCACTGTAACCCACTATAACCCACTGAAACACACTGAAACACACTGAAACACACTAACACACTATAACCCACTGTAACCCACTATAACCCACTGAAACACACTGAAACACACTGAAACACTATAACCCACTGAAACACACTGTAACCCACTGTACCGCATTGAAACACACTGAAACACACTGCAACACACTGTACCGCATTGTAACCCACTGTACTGCATTGTAACACACTGAAACACACTGCAACACACTGTACCGCATTGTAACCCACTGTACTGCATTGTAACACACTGAAACACACTGTACCACATTGTAACACACTGTACCGCATTGTAACACACTGAAACACACTGCAACACACTAAAACACACTGAAACAGATTGTAACACACTGTAACCCACTGTACTGCATTGAAATACACTGAAACATACTGAAACACACTGAAACACACTAAAACACACTGAAACACACTGAAACACACTGTACCGCATTGAAATACACTGAAACACACTGAAACACACTAAAACACACTGAAACACACTGAAACACACTGTACCGCATTGAAATACACTGAAACATACTGAAACATATTAAAACATATATTAAAACACACTGAAACACACTGAAACACACTGTACATATGTAAAAAAAATAAATAAATGAATCCTTAAAAATAAATCACGTGAAAATAAATGTGGAGAAAAAAAAGCCTAAATACTGTTTATACAGTGACTTCCTGTTTCCTTGCTGCATAAGAAACACCATCAAAGGGCCATGGAATCAGTTACAGGTCACCTTTTTAACCCATTAGCACAATTTACAATTTAATTATGAGATGGAGCCATTAGGGAAAAGCCCAAACTGCACCAAATCCCTGACCATAAAAACAACATGATCCAACTGGAAGCAGTAATGGCTTTGGTAATTCTTCTCAACGGGGGGTTAGTGCTAATGTTAATGCTAATGCTAAATCGGCTCTCTGCAGTTCCTAAAAGCCTCCGTGACCTCGGTGGGGCATCTCGTAATGAACTGCCAACGTATATAGCTGCCTCGTTTAGGATTTAAAATAACTCCTGAAGGTTTAGGAGGATTATATGATCACATGGTAGCAGAGTCTATCTTAGCGACGTCATGTATAGTGAAGGAACGTTTTTTCAACCGATAAATCCTCCGCTGCCGGTCTTTCCTGTTGGCTCGCTACGACAGACGAGTGCGATTGCGTCTGACCGATCCCTTACAGAAAATGTAACCCACATGATTCATTTCTATTCGAGTGATTAACACGTAATTCATGTGCTTTATAAAAAAAACAAACTTTTTTTTACACGTGATGACGTGATTAATTTCACGTGTTTTTAAAACACATCATACTCCCAATCCCCCAAATAATTGATTATTTTTTCCCAAATGCGAACTTTTCATATGGTGTTAGTTATCACATTGCTCACGACACCCACGTGTTTCACGTGCTAAACCTGTTATTTAACACATTCACGTGATGCCACGTGTTAAATTTCAGGGCAAGATTAAAAAATCACATGTAATCACGTATGTCATTTTTCTGGAAGGGTTTTTTTCTGGAAGGAGGATTCATTAGAAGAGCTTGTCAATCAAAGACGCCACGCCCCTTGTTCATGGTGCCATGACCTACATCTGTCATCTTTTTGGGGACCAGAATAAGAGTTTCAGATCATATGTTGATGACATGTTAGTGGTGGTGGTGGTGGTGGTGGTGCTCTTGTGTAACTTCATGCATGTTCCAAAAACCCCCGCAGTACAGTGGAACACCGCTGGATTTGAGGACATTATGTAACCTCAGAAATTGAGACAAGGGGTTAACGGGGACACTCCCCCGCCAGACGGACCGGCGCTGCGCGCGAGAGGAAACGGAGAGGGGAGGGAGGCGGGGTCATTCGCGCGCGTCGGGTTTCACAAAACACATACATACACACAGTTGCACACGCAGGCACGTGACTCCGAATGGCCGCTGTGGCTTCCTCTGCCTCGCGCGGATCTCCGTTCCCACTTCCCGTCTCCACGTCCGAGTCGGTCCGGCGCGCGCGCCGTTTCTGATCCCGCATTCCGGTTTAACATTTGGAGGTCACTTGTGCACGGGGAGGGTCACACACACACACACACACACACACACACACACAGCACGAGAAAACGGCGGCACGACTCACTGGAGTAACATCATCACATCACATCACATCACAGCGCATCGCGTCAGACCCGAAGAGAAACTTCCATCGGTCGCGAGACGCCGGTGGGCGGAGCCAACAGGTTACAGCTCACAGGTATTCATGAGTTGTTGTTGTTTTTTCCTTGTTCTCGAAACTTAACATTTCTCATTCTGACATGTTGTTATTTAAAGTTGAACTCTACCCTCGAGCACATTAAATCTGTTTGGATAGGAATATTCCTCCTGTGTTTAAAGAGTGAGTGCTGGTTGATGTTGATGTCGATGTCGATGCGTGTGGCGTTATTCCGGTGAGAAGTCCGGGGTTGTGCGGCGGCTCTGACGTCACACGGGGACATCAGGGGTTATATATCGTTTCATCATCACCGATATCGAACGTAAAGCGATGACGGCCAGGCTCGAGACGGTATTGATGAGAAATCCAGCGTAGACGTCGAAGCGGCTCGGCACGACGAGCCGGACAGACCGAAAGACCAAAGCGCCGCCGCATCGCTCAGTTTTCCTATAGAGGACGCACGGGCTAATATTCCGGGTAAACCGAGGAAAATGATCTAGTGTTACACATCTGTGAGAGGCGAAAGTACGTGAACGTCTAGGATCGGACTCGGGTGTTTTCAGTCAGTGGGACGACGATGAGGTATGAGTGAGTGAGCGGTCTGTTTTATTTATTTATTTATTTTTATAACAGGAATCTATCAGAGTTTGGTCTTCACAAGACACGTTCGTGGAAGTGTATCACGGCACAGACGAAGGAGATTTCTGAGGACCTCCGAAATCTCTAAAGAGTCTGGACTCCACCAATCTACAAGTCAGACAGATTGTATACAAATGGAGGAAGTTCAAGACCGTCGTTATCCTCCTCATATAGTCATTATATTAACGGGATACTTGGTTACCAATTATCCCATTAAGCAATGAATCAAATACTCAATGTTGGTGCAACTCGGTCCTGACGATGTACGAAAAGTTACAGCTTTACCTGCGACAAAGCATTAACACCGGAGACTCCTTCCATACATTTTTAAATGGACATCTTCACCGTAACGACGATTACACACGTTTAAAAAACATTTATTTAAAAAAAAAAAAATCCGTTTACGTTAGGCGTCCGCCGTATGAGTCGAGTCCCGAGCTGTTACTATAGAAACGGTGACGAATTAGACAGCGCACGTTAATATAATAAACCTGCGCTACTGTCGCTACTTCTGACCAATCAGAATCCATGATGTTCTAAGCAGTAATTTATGCAAATTCAGCACGCTTAGTCACTGTTTACTCAGTGACAAGTGTGTTCATGTTGTTCTGTTCTACCTCAATCAGTTCCACCAGATCCAGCAGAAAGAAAAAAAAAAAGAGAACACTTTTCTCCCTCTACACTTCCTTATAAGATGAATGCCAGAACACAGAATGGAAAAACCAAGAGGGGGAAAAAAAAAACGTGATAGTGACTCAACATCTCCTGGCAAAAATTGTTTTTCTTTTTCAGCCGCTGAGTTTATTTAACTTATTTTTTTTCCTCACATGGTCCTTGGAACAGATTGTTTTCTGGAAGAGGACGGCAGAAGGACTGGACGTTTTGTAGAGGACCGGAGTGTGTCAATGTGGAGTGTACCAAAAAAAAAAAAAAACTAACGCGCGCACACACAATGCAGTGGATTGTGATTGTGACAATGGTGCTATTGTTGCGGGGCTTAGCATAGCGCTGTGTCACTGTACCGGGTCCTGATGGTGTCAAACTGTCAGATCTACATTTAAAGCACAAGTTAAACCAGTTAGGGATTGTTGTGGGTTTGTTGTGCACCAAAGTTCCTCGTCTTATTCTTTTGCAGCAAAACTTACTGGTGTTTTTCCTGAAAAACCCCCAACACACCGGGTCTCAAAGCATCACGCTCGAGTTCTATCCTCGGCCGAGTTCGAGTTTCAGTCTAGGTTACAGCTCAGCGTGGTGGTCGTGTGGGGTGTGAAGCACTCTTCAGCTGGACTGGGTGTCATAAATCCTGATTAGTCTCTTGACTTCCTACACATTTTATACTTCAAGGGCTGTTATCTCTGGAAGCCGTTCTCAGAAGTTGTTTAGGCTCTGAAGGAAGCAGACATAGATTTTTTTTTTTGGTCTTTGTTTCTGAAGGACATATAACTGAAGAGAGCCGGCCCTGGTTCTGGACTATGGCAGCTCTGGCAGTGGGGTCTGTTTCGGTTTCTGTTCTGCAGGTTGTTTGCGTCTGAGACAGGTGCTGTTTCTTTTGGCACTGCGAGCAAGCTTGAAGACAAATATTTCTGACGAATGCAGGTTCTGTTTTTGGAGAGTTGTTAACTCTGGAGTTAGGTGGCGTTACTTGAACCGGTTTTACTCTGGAAGTAGGTTTCAGGAAGACTCACTTCTGAGGAAAGCAGGCTCTGGATTCTGGAATTAACTTTGGGAACAGGTTTGTTTCTCAAGATAATTAATTCTGAGAGCAGGCTTTGAACATAGAGACCGTTAGCCCTTTATCTGGAGGTTGTTCATCTCTAAAGGAAGTGGGTTCTGTTATTTCTGGAAGCCTGCTCTAAAGATAGCTGGCTCGGATTCTGGAGAAGCAGGCTTTGGCATTGAAGGAAACAGACTTTGTTTCTGGAAGACATTATTTATGGAAACAGGCTCTGTTTGTGGGGTCTTGGCTTTTATTTCTAGAAGCTGTTAAGCTATGAGCTGTTAAACATGCTCTGTTTATTTATATAAGTTGTTCATTTTAAGCATTATCTGGATATTCACCACCTTGGATATTTTTGGAATCTGCTTGGCTCCAATTAAAGCAGGCTCTGTTCCTGGAAAGTGTTTTGTCTGGAGACAGGTTCTGTTTCTTAAAAACATTAGCTCTATAGCTGGGTTCTGTATCTGTAGAACTCTGAAGGCAGGTTGTGTTTTCGGAGATCATTACCTCTAGAGACAGGTTCTGCTTCTGGAGAACATACATTTTGGAGACAGGATCAGTTTCTGGAGAACCTTAGCTCTGGAGACAGGTTCTGTTTCCGGAGAACGTTAGCTCTGGAGACAGGTTCTGTTTCCGGAGAACGTTAGCTCTGGAGACAGGTTCTGTTTCTGGACAACGTTAGCTCTGGAGACAGGTTCTGTTTCTGGAGAACGTTAGCTCTGGGGACAGGTTCTGTTTCCGGAGAACGTTAGCTCTGGAGACAGGTTCTGTTTCTGGACAACGTTAGCTCTGGAGACAGGTTCTGTTTCTGGAGAACGTTAGCTCTGGGGACAGGTTCTGTTTCTGGAGAACGTTAGCTCTGGAGACAGGTTCTGTTTCTGGAGAATGTTAGCTGTGGAAACAGGTTCTGTTTCTGGAGAATGTTAGCTCTGGAGACAGGTTCTGTTTCTGGAGAACGTTAGTTGTGGAGACAGGTTCTGTTTTTGAAGACAAGTTCTGTTTCTGGAGAATGTTATCTCTGGAGACAGGTTCTATTTCTAGAGAATGTTATCTCTGGAAGGCTGTGACGTTGGCATTGAAGAAATAAGGCATTGTTTTAGCTCCAGGAGCAGATTCTGGAAGTACACACTGTTTACAGATTGCATTAGATCTGGGATCAGAATGTGGAATCTGTTTCTGGAGGCTGTCTGGCTCTGAAGCAAGCTGGCTCTGTTTGTGGAGAACACTCAGCCGTGTGCCATGCTGTCGGACTGGTACACGGCTGCCAGGAGCCTCCCACTTGTTCATGTTGATGTGGTCAGACCAAGTGAGGCGAACAGATCAGCCCAAACCACACGGGCAAATTAGGGCCGAGGCATCGAGCCGTGGCATGCAGAGGCGTAAAACCTCATTTGCCAAGAAGAGCTTCCGTCGTCCTGCTTGGAGAAGCGATCATAATGTTTTGTCCTTTTTTTTTTTTTATAACGGGCTGTCGTTATCCCCAGCAATCTGTGTGGTTGTAAATAGTAGAGAATGTCTTTCGAGACATTCATGAGCGTTTCATCCAATAATCCCAGATGGTTGTGTCTGGCTATCAAAGTTGGCACTATAAACCATATAATCACGAGCACGATCCGAAACTTCAAGAACCCCCAACCAGGGGCGCTTTTTAATACCTAGCAGAGTTACAGCTGCAATGCTAATTCTCTCATAGAGGAGGTTGAAGTAGATTCTGGAAACGCACCAGACATTATTCTGCATAATTCGCACAGCGTAATTTGTTTTCCGAGATGGTTATCACAGACGCTACGAGCCATTAGTAGATGTTTGATAAGAGGTTTGCACGTTCGAGCAGTGCTTATTATAATCGCTGTAATCCAAGTGATGTAGCTGAGGATGTTTCTCCGAGTGAACATTGTGGCTAACGCTGCGGTCACCTGACAGCGAGGTTGCGGCGGTTTGGATTAGCCGCAGTAACATGTGATTCACCCTGAAGCGTCTCGGGGGGAGCAGGGGGAGTGTGGGAAAGGCCTGAGAAGTGCAGAGAGATTGTGAATGAAAGGCAGGATTGGGAAGTTAAAACCCCTATGATGTGCTGAGACGAGTGCGGAAGCTCCGTGAATGCTGATGCTCTTCCGCCATTAGCGAGTCCACACCAGGACTCGAATCTATCGCAAGGCTTATGAAGGCTTTTCTTTTTATATCCCACCCCCCCCTCTCAAACCACCCCGTCTTTTCGGCTATTTCTCCTGCGTCTTTGATGGTATTAAAGTTTTCACGTGTCAGACAGCACGGATCCAAGCGAGATGAAGAATGGAGAGATGAGAGGGAGAGGGAGCAACTAGGTCAGAGAGATAGGATAACTCCGCCGCCTTGTTTCAGCCTCTTAAAGGGGGCACGCCGTGTTCTGCAACACATTTGGCCAAGTACTCTCACATGCGCTTACAGTAAAAGAGGTCCCTGCTGCCAAGTGGTCTCTCGTCAGGTGCTTCCCGGTCCAACGCCGTGATACTCGGCTTTATCTGTGGGAAAGAAGCGGCCCCAGCTTCGACGACGAACCGAACGGAGACGAGGCGGGATGGTGGGAATTCTCCCAGTGCTGTGGAGAGAAAGTCTGCGGAAAACAGACGCCACTAATTTGGGCTTCTTTTTGGTAACAGGAGTTCATGAAAGGCCCTTAAACAACTCGTAAAGCTTCTACATTCCTGGTCAAATTGAAAAAGAAAAGCCCATATGTGTAGTTGGGAAGAAATAGGCCATAATCATAATAATAATAATAATAATCATGGAGCATTGCAGCTCTTGGCTTCATGTCCTTTGCCCGCTATCAGCATCCCAACTGGAACAAGCTGTTCGGCCTTCTATTTGTTGTGAAAGTGCTGACGTGGTTTTGTAATTCGCCCCCGTTACACTACAGTATCATTACACATATCAAGCGCCTGGAGTTAATCATACCGGACTGTAACTGAACCTGGTGACCTTTTGTAGTGAAAGAGGCTTTTATATTTTATTGTGTATCAGTGTAGTGGCGTTTCTTCCTCTCTCTCTCTCTCTCGGTCTTGCTCGTGGGTTTGAGACGTGCTCGGCCACCTGTAAAATCTGCACTATGTTTATATTCTCCAGTAACGACCAGAGGTAAATGTATTTATCCACCGCAGTGCTGGTGTGATCTGGGACTGGGATTGGAGTTTGTGTGTGTGTGTGTGTGTGTGTGTGTGTGTGTGTAGAAAGATTAGAAGGGTTAGTGTCTTGGGTAGAGGTTTGGAGATGTAAGTACAGTACCTATCTCTTCCAAACCCCCCTCCTCTTTAATAAATGCCCTCCATTGGGCTGTGGCTTTCCTCGGCAGGACAGCACAATTAGTTTTGACGGATGGTTTGTTCTTCCTTTGAAACGGCAAACTTAAGCACATTGTCATAGAAAATCTGATTCACAACACCCCCCCCACACACACACACTCCTTCCCGCTACCATTCTCTATCTTGTTACTCCCTCCTGTCCCTCCACTTCAGCCAGGATTCTCATTCTCCTCCTTTTCTCCCTCTCAATTTGTCGCTAATTTGCTGGAAGTGCTCCTCGCCTCGAGGGCCGCTCGAGATCCATTGTGTTTCATCTTCATTTTTGTCTTTGCGTGTGTGTGTGTGTGTGTGTGTGTGTGTGTGAGAGAGAGAGTGTGTGGAGTCGGAAAGTCAGATGGGTTTGCTCTTACAGTGAGTGTGTGAGGATGTTTTAAACGGAGGGTGGGAATGGTGAGAGGTAAGAAGAACGCTAAGGGTAACGCTATCGTATGTTCCGTATTCCTATAGACATCTATAGACTGTTAGAAAGTACAGAGTTCCCGATAAAACGCTTCTTGAGATCAAGTCATTGAAAAGGCACAGCTCACGCCACATCACCCCATCCAAGATAAAAGTATTGGCACCCTTGGCTTCATTCAGAACAATTGCCTACGGAGAATCTCCTCTCTACTTGTGATGGGAAACAGACACAGGGACTAGATTAGGATACAGATAGTTCTGGATTTGGATTATTAGCCGTACAGTATCGTACAAAAAAGGCTGCATTGTTGCACAGTGCAGTTCTTTGGCTTGATGTCCTCACTAAACTGGCGTAACTCCAAAACCGCACACGTTACACAACTTTGTCGTAACCTTCTGCCTGGTTGACGTTCTGTAGTAGTGCACAGAGACGCAGATGAGATCTTTTTACACAGACGCACTTGAGATAAACGAGTGTCTGAACCTGAAACCGCTGCCTCATGAGATTACAGGAAGGGTTGCCAGATCTGGCCAACACTCCATACACCGCCTTTTTTTATAGTAAAATCATACAGCGTATTGCGGATAGTTGAGACGGTGTTTTCTGTAAGGAGATGCTTATTTAACATAACGGAAGGAGTGTCCAGTGTCGAGCGCTTTGTAACAGCCAGAGGCAAAGCTGCCGCACCGTTTAACATAACTATAAACGTATATGAAGGATGACATGACGACTTCTTATACCATGTTGTTATAAGAAAAACAATCAGCTTCAGGGTGGTAAAAGTAGCTCCGCATCAGCACAACACCCCAAAACGCCTTGGCCAAAATGTCAAACATGGTCAAATGCATCAACATATATTTAATACTGAGAGATTTCCCAAAATGTTCTCAAAGAGCCAGTCAAGCTGTTTGGCTATGGACCAACTGGTCTGGAGATTCTATCCTTGGCAGTAACTGCCCACATAGTTTAACTGCTTTCGCATATTGCTAGTTCGTCCCACAATCTCGAAACACTCTTTGTATCCTGCAGCAGCCGTTTCGTACATTCCCCTCTGACTCTCTGTAGGAGGTACCAAAGAGGCCATTTATGAGATACATCAGCCCTTAGGCTTGGGGGAAAAAAAACCCCCCAAAGTCTCAATAGCGGTGAACCACAGAAACGTAGCAATGAAGCTCTCCCACAGTCTGAGGGCTGGTGTGAATGAAATTAGCCTGAGCAGTGATGGATGTGCCGGCGTAAATTAAACCAGCTTCCCCTTCTGCTAGGTGACAGCACAGAGGTGATTAGGCCTCGTCCCCGCAATGTTTTGTAATTTATGAACCCGCGCTTCCGTATCGCCTGCGCTCGAACAGCGTCCCCACACACTCCATTGACCACGGCCATTATAGCCGAGAGCTGGGGAGTTAAAAATGACCTCATTTTCCTCTCGAGGAGCCACATTTTCCTCGGGTCCGAGCACCGTGAATGTCCCCAGCGTGTTGTTTGGGCCGTCGTGCGCATTAAACGTGCTGACTCTGGCCCAGACGTAACGCTTTTGTGGGTTTGTGTTTGCTGCGTATGATCCGACGCTCATGCTTTATTTTTAACCTTACGTGACGTGTATTTCACTCCATACAGTGGTAGTGTATATTAAGGGAAATATTTTCTTTGGTTAAAGTGAATAAGGTCAATAACTTGTCTGAGCTTTAAAGCAAAATTCTTTTAGTCAGTGGCAGGATAAGTTAAAAAAAAAATATATAAAAGCAATATTCATAAAAAGATGGAAACTTGTGAAAGGTTGACGCCTAAGCATTGGAAACTTGGGTGTGATTCATAAATGTTTTAAAAGTCAACGTTTCCATTCAAGTATCAGAGAACATTGTGTCTTCTTGCCATAGGTGGCCTAACACACTGCTGATCAATTCGCCCATCGAAAAAAAAAAAAAACGTTGTAGAAACATTTACATTTGCGACAGAGAGATGTATTCCCAGGAGTCGAGCTCTCCTTGGTGTAAATGAATCCCCGAGGCAGGCCTCCCGCCATCACACGTTCATTTATTTTATCTTGCTATCTCTCTGTTGCATTCCTCGCGCAGACCCGCTTCAAAAAGGCATTCGTCAAAAACCACCAACGTATTTCCTTTTTTAAATTCCCATTAACTTCACGACCCAATGGAAGGAGCTGCACGTCCAAATGGGAAACCTATGGCAACTAGTGCAAGGACTCTGAGATCAGCGTTAACAAATCACCCCTTAACGAGTCTTTCACAATGCTTCAATCCATCAAGTGGAAGAATCCACTGGGGGAAAACACTGGAACTTTTTCACGTGTTGTCAGAGCAGCGACGTTTTTGGTTTATGGCTTCCTTTGACAGAACATTTGTGGCTGGATGAAAGTGAAAGAGGCCCGTTGTGCACTGCGTTCGTCTCGGTCTCAGGTTCTTCAGTCTTTCCAAAGTTTGCATGCAAACTTTTTCTTGCAAATCTGCGACCGAAAAATGGACAAAAACCTACACCACGCTCTTTCCACTCGGCGTCCTTGAAAGCCGTCCCGTCTGTCGCGGTTCTCCCGGACGACGTCTGGCAAACTTGCACGTCTTCAGTGCGTCAGCCACATCACACCATCACACCGCCCTGTATTTTTATCTCTCTTGAGGTTAGGAAGAAGAAAAAAAAAAACGACATTATTGTCAAAATGTCAAAATGAATCAAGACTTTCTGACCAATCAAAATTCAAGAGCACTGTGGAGTAAGTAATATGTACGTACTGAATTCCACTGAAGAACATCTCTACTGTACTATAAACGGCTGTTATCGGGTGGGTGGGGAGCGGTGCGTACGTGCCCAGAACATGTCCTTTAGCCATCACTGAAGGCTTTAGTGTTGTAACTCGCCTCTTCTGCAACTTGTGCACAAACGACCTTTGTTCTGAGAGCTGTCGCTGCCCAGTGGCCAGAGTTTTGGAATCAGTCGATTTGGATTTGCGGTAAACATACCTCATACAGGGTATATGACTTCCAGCTCTTTTTTTCCTCCCCTCTTTGTTTTGGCCCATTATATTGTGTGCTTAATGTAATTTTAACAGCTTTTAAAGATGCGTGACGTGCCAGTAGTCTGATTACGCGCCAGCATCTGGAGCTGATTCAGTTCAGCCCGTGATCGTTAAAAATAATAAAAAAAACGAAAGAGAAAAAGAAAAACCTCCCTCCCTGACGTAACTCTTCAGTAAGCACTAATGTGGCTGGTGCCAGCTCGGCTTGTCGGGTTCTCAATGCTACACACACACACACATACACACACACACTGTATAAAGCACCACCAGTAGTAGGTCTTTATTAGTATCCAAGGTTGACAAGATAGCAATCTTTTCAGGTTTTTCAGCTGGTTACCATGGCGATTTATTTGCAGAGAATGCCTTAGTTGTGATAAATGTTGCTCATCACCCTTTGGCCCTGAAAATGTCACTGGGTTTGACCTTTGATCCGAGTCCTGCCACACAGCCGTAAAACCTGTAGGGATGGGGTGGGGGTTCGGTGATGACTTCTTAAAGGCCACATTGGTTTGTCCCTGTGCGATTCGTTACAGTGTTTCTTCACCAACAACTGGCTGTTTAAAAGACAGTGTGAAATATTAATTTGAACATTTTTATTCCGCAGTATATTTTTCAGTGAAATGGACTGTTCGGGTGGGCGGGGATTTGGGTGTTGTTCTAAAAGTGGTCGTTTTCCCAAACAAACGTGCTTGTTGGAATCAAGCTCCGGAAGCTCCAGAAAAGCGTTCACCCGATCATCCTGAGATCGCAAGTTTGAATCCTGACTGTCCGTGGCTGGGAGCCCAAGACAGGTGAAATGTGACTGGGTGTGGGGGAGGGGTGTGAAATGTAGATGGGGGAGGTGAAATGTAACTGGGGGGAGGGGGTTGAAATGTAACTGGGTTTGGGGGAGGAGGAGGTGAAATGTAACTGGGGGAGGGGGAGGTGAAATGTAACTGGGGGGAAGGGGAGATGAAATGTAACTGGGGGAGGGGGAGGTGAAATGTAACTGGGGGGAAGGGGAGGTGAAATGTAACTGGGGGAGGGGGTTGGAATGTAACTGGGTTTGGGGGAGGAGGAGGTGAAATGTAACTGGGGGAGGGGGTTGGAATGTAACTGGGGGGAAGGGGAGGTGAAATGTAACTGGGGGAGGGGGTTGGAATGTAACTGGGTTTGGGGGAGGAGGAGGTGAAATGTAACTGGGGTGAAGGGGAGGTGAAATGTAACTGGGGGAGGGGGTTGGAATGTAACTGGGGGAGGGGGAGGTGAAATGTAACTGGGGGAGGGGGTTGGAATGTAACTGGGTTTGGGGGAGGAGGAGGTGAAATGTAACTGGGGAGGGGGAGGTGAAATGTAACTGGGGTGAAGGGGAGGTGAAATGTAACTGGGGGAGGGGGTTGGAATGTAACTGGGGGAGGGGGAGGTGAAATGTAACTGGGGGAGGGGGTTGAAATGTAACTGGGTTTGGGGGAGGAGGAGGTGAAATGTAACTGGGTTTGGGGGAGGAGGAGGTGAAATGTAACTGGGGGGAGGTGAAATGTAACTGGGGGAGGGGGTTGGAATGTAACTGGGGGGAGGGGGTTGAAATGTAACTGGGGAGGGGGAGGTGAAATGTAACTTGGGGGAGGGGGTTGAAATGTAACTGGGTTTGGGGGAGGAGGAGGTGAAATGTAACTGGGGAGGAGGAGGTGAAATGTAAGTGGGGGAGGAGGAGGTGAAATGTAACTGGGGGGAGGGGGTTGAAATGTAACTGGGGAGGAGGGGGTTGAAATGTAACTGGGGGAGGGGGAGGAGGAGGAGGTGAAATGTAACTGGGGGAGGGGGTTGAAATGTAACTGGGGGAGGGGGAGGAGGGGGAGGTGAAATGTAACTGGGGAGGGGGAGGTGAAATGTAACTGGGGAGGGGGAGGTGAAATGTATCATTGGGGAGGAGGAGGTGAAATGTAACTGGGGAGGAGGAGGTGGAATGTAACTGGGTTTGGGGGAGGGGGAGGTGAAATGTAACTGGGGGGGGTCAAACGTAACTGGGTGTGGGGGGAGGTGAAATGTAACTGGGGAGGGGGAGGGGAAAGGGGTGGAATGTAATTGGGGGAAGGGGAGGTGAAATGTAGTTGGGGGAAGGGGAGGTGGAATGTAATTGGGGGAAGGGTAGGTGGAATGTAACTGGGAGGGGGAGGGGAAAGGGGTGGAATGTAATTGGGGGAAGGGGAGGTGGAATGTAAGTGGGAGGGGGAGGGGAAAGGGGTGGAATGTAATTGGGGGAGGGGGAGGTGGAATGTAACTGGGTTTGGGAGAGGGGGAGGTGAAATGTAACTGGGTTTGGGGGAGGGGGAGGTGAAATGTAACTGGGTTTGGGGGGGGAGGAGGAGGTGAAATGTAACTGGGGGGGGGTCAAACGTAACTGGGTGTGGGGGGAGGTGAAATGTAACTGGGGAGGGGGAGGGGAAAGGGGTGGAATGTAATTGGGGGAAGGGGAGGTGAAATGTAGTTGGGGGAAGGGGAGGTGGAATGTAATTGGGGGAAGGGGAGGTGGAATGTAACCGGGAGGGGGAGGGGAAAGGGGTGGAATGTAATTGGGGGAAGGGGAGGTGGAATGTAAGTGGGAGGGGGAGGGGAAAGGGGTGGAATGTAATTGGGGGAGGGGGAGGTGACATGTAATTGGGTGTGGGGGAGGGGGAGGTTACATTGTATCATATTTTTTCTGTAATTCTACAGTGATGTAAAAAGTGAAGGCTATCTGAAGGCAGGACTTTAGTAGTAAATGTTGTACATCACTAAACGTTTGTCGGTTGAAGTCGAGAGATTACACAATACCACTTTCTCAAAACATACAAATACAGAAACCTCGAGTCTCAGACAATACAGATCCATCTCATATCCATCTCATATCATTTCTGTCAAAACTACTAAGCGATAAAATGTTTTTTTTAACTTCACAGTTAAACTCTTTCTTTCACACAAAAAATATAATAAAATATAGATGTAATAAAATCAATCCTAAATAAAATCAGTCACTTATATGTAAAATATTTCCAGTTCCAAAAATATATTTCTTTTCCAGATCCATTTCCAGTCTTGGCCTGTATTTATCACAGGATCCGATATGTTTTTTTGCTGGTTTCGGCCAATTACTGATACAGATACTGGGTTTGGGATCGGTGCCATGATTAGTACAAACGAATCATGCTTAAACAAGCTAGCAAGGTTACAATCAGGACAGTGTTGATTCCAGCTTGTCCTTAAGGGCTATATATTAGATTTAGTTCCACACCAAGCAAAATTTAGTAGAGAATTCGATCTCGGATTAGTCAGCATGACGCAACAGTGTACGATATTCAAATTCCTGATGGTATCTTGGTGTAGGCTTGCAGAAATAAGAAAGCACTTTTTGTTTGCTTTTGGCCCCATATGCCTCACTACTTCCTGTAGTAACTAAGAGTTATGCAAATCTACTTTGTTTTTGCATTTGGCACGGATCCGTGTTTGGCTCTCTCGACTCCATGTTATGGTTTTCGTACTCTCAAGGCAAGTCCTTTGTAAATTAAATGCATCTGCTGGGTCTGCCTTGCTTTGTGACCCTTGACCCATGAGTGCTGCACAGTTTAGGTTTCTCACAGGAGAGTTAACTTTAGCTGGACGAGAAACAGCGGAGGACGGCAAGAATGCCATCATCAGAATAGTTTTTTTCTTTTTTTTAACCTCCATGCTGACATCTTGAGGCATTTCACAACGATTGCACGTTCCTTCTCATCAAGAAAGATGCTTATAGCGCACAGAAGCGTGGCCGCTATTGTTGATGGACGTTTACACGATCCGTCGCCGTGGAATGGTGTACGCACGGGCGAGGATCCTCCAAGGGTTTGCAGATAGCGCTCTTTGGGAGGAGGTTGCTTGTTGGTCACTGGGGAAGTGGTGGCTTAGCGGTTAAGGCTCTGGTTTAATGTTCAGAAGGTCGGGTGGCGCTGCCAAGCTGTCCCTGTTGGGCCCTTGAGCAAGGGCCTTAACCCTCTCTGCTCCAGGGGGCGCTGTATCATAGCTGAACCTGCGCTCTGACCCCAACTACCCCATGCAGAATGTCACCGTGCTGTAACGTATACGTGGCCAATAAAGACTCATTATCAGTAAAGAAATGGGAGTTGTTCACTGATTGTCAAAGTTGTTGCTCTTGAGAAGCTCTTTTTGCGTCACTGGAGAAACTTTAATGATCCCTAAAATAAGAACTCGCAAAAGGTTGCAACACATCCGCAGCTGTGGCAGAGAGCGGGAGTCCGGAGTCTGCAGCTGTTTGTCGCGTAGTCAGTTTTGGAACCACAGAATCGAGGGCACCGCGGCCTCTTGGCGAGTCGTCTTGCAGGTGGAAATGAGACTGCAACTCCTCAACAGCTGCAGTATAGTACGTCACTCCCTTAAACTTCCTGTTCTGTAAACTCGGACATCCCGTGGGACTTGGAGCCCGAAGCACGTAGCCTGAAGTCTTGAAGCCTGGTGCCTTTCCCTATTAAAAAAAATCTGCTGTCTCCATGTCTGCTCACTGGGTGTTTGAGGATGGTGCCCCGTTTCAGCCTATTTCAAAGAATGGTTTTGAATTACACAAAGGCTGAAGTGTGGTTTTCTGGAGAGTGCACTGTTATGCAGAGACAATAGGGGGTTGTTGAAAAGAGACTGTCTGGCCGTGAGGGTCTCGTCAAGGGGGTGATTCACATAAAAATATCTCCACATCGCTCTCAGACACTTGTTTAACCATTTCTGGACATTTGATCTGGCCGGAGGAGTCGGATTTGAGACTCGTCTACTCTTTTCTCCCCTGAACACACCAAATCATGAAATATTTAAAGAGATTTTTTTTTTTCCCCTCATTGCTTGAGTCTCACTCCAGATGTGATCTGCTATAGGATTCCTTGAGGATTCCTTCAATGTCAGCACTGTCAGCCATCATCAGAGGTTACTCACACTCACTGCCTGATGCTTAGCCAACATCATACCGAGGCGTGAACCTCATCTGTCTGTCTCTCTCTCTCTCTCTCTCTCTCTGTCTGGGCACCAGCACTGTTCTTTCCATCATGGTCAGCATGTCTGTAGCTCAAAAGTGTGGGATAATAACTAACAATGATCGATTCTTGGACGAGGCTAAAATTCAGGAAACTGAAAAGCTGTATTTTTATTCTACATCAGAGATTTTGGTAGAAACTTCATTGAAAAACGAAGATGAAAAAATGAACAATATGCGAACGTGGGATTTGCTTCTTTATGCCATAAAACGGATCAGGTAGCGGCTGAATATCAGATGTACACAAAAAGCCCCAGAATTTCAGTTTGAAGTCCGGATTACTATAAACCACCCCTGGAACTGAAACATTATATTTATAAGCCCAACAGCAATGTTTTTTCACGTCAAGTTCGTTAAAAACAGCCCGGCTGCTGGGAATCTTGCTCAATCTGGCAACACCGAACGAGTCACTGGTACTATTTGTAGAAATGAGCCGTGCACGACGGTTTAAATTAAGCACTATTTTTAATTGTTATTGATTTCACTTTTGGTGCATTACTCCCCAACCCCCCCCCCGGCTACCACCAAGTCCAATCCGAAATGTTTTTTTTTTTTGTGGCTCGCTTTGCTCAATGAGACATTAATTTCCTTGTGATAAAGTTTTATAAATGAATATGTTCAAGATTTTGAGCTAAGCGTTTCTCACTGTAAACGGTCAACTGGAAACTTTTCATCTTCTATCAGAATATATAAAAATGCAGAAGAGAAGAAAGGACGGCGTGCTAGCAGGGACGATTAATGCTCAGGCATTATCTAGATGCATGGTCGAGCTTTGGAATGTTGTGCTAAGCGATGCTGTTAGACAGGTGGCTGGAAGGGGGTCGTGTTAATTGATTAATGAGAGCAGTGATCTACGACATCCCCCTCCACCCCCTACAGGCAGCTCTTAAAGCAACACTGTCGCCCTAAATCATCTCCTACCAGCTCAGGGAAGAAGAGCCCGAACAATTACTGGGATTAGCATAATAATATGCCCTCGCTTGCCCATTGTAAGGTTTGGCTATTGAGAACTTGGCCTTTGGTTCGGGGCATCGCAAACAACAAATGGCTTATAAATTCCTGTGTTTAATTTATGACTAATAGACACTGGCATGTTTTTTTGTGTTGCATGAACGATCTCGGGCCCACATGATGCCTTCAGTGCGCAAAAATGTGGGCCCTATCTGAGAAGACATGTCCCCTATACTCAAAAACCTGCCTTCTGGACCAAGCACAAAATAACCTTACAAGCACCTTCTGCTCTATTTCCGATTTGCGAGAGTCTGAAGAGAAATAAATGATGAAAACATTGAGCAAGGACGTCATCTAAACTGTTTGTGTCCAATTTTTGACTTTAATACCGACCTATTGTTTCGGATACACCTAGTGATAAACAGTGTTTCGGCAGCTTAGGCCAAAATCGCGGTCGAGCAAACTTGGAAACGGAATGTCCGACTTCCCACATGAGATTGTTTGTTTACAGTTTTGGAGCGTGATCTCGCTGAGTAACGCTGAAACCTGAGCTGATTCTGTGGTTCACCACTGAACGAAACACTGATTTGCAGTATCGAGGCTCTTTTCCTCCAGCTTGAGTCAGACAAATACTGTCCCCATGCAGCTGTGATCCATATTACGCCACTATTGTCAAGGAATATTAATCATTTCTCCGTCTGACCCTCCGTCGGATCTGGAGTTTCAGAGTTCGTTTCCACAGGGGGTCTCCAAGCTCACGTCCCGGGAACTCCATTCCCGTTGTCCTGGTCTTGGTTCCAGGCTCCAGACTCAGCGGGACACGGAAGCTTTCCGGGACCCCTGCAAATTCCTCTGTGAATCTGAAAGTGGAGGCCAACGCCGACGGGAGGCAGCTTTGCTGCTCAGGTTGTGCAAAAATATTGGCGTGTGGAGTCGGAGGCGATGTACTGCTGATTCTCGGGTGTGTGCGCACGTATTTATTTATACTTCCTATATACCTTTTGCCGTAGAGCGCAGCGAGATCAGCGCAGCAGCTCTCATGAATAGTTAAGGTAAATCTGGTCTGAACAATCTCTGCTGTCTTGGCATCCCATTGAGAACCTTGTATGGTTTCTTGGTGAGTATATGTGTGTGTGTGTGTGTGTGTGTGTGTGTGTGTGTCCAGCCAGGACATATCATGCAGAGAACTGTCTAACTTGCCTAATGAAATCAGCTTTTCAGTTATGATGGTTGACAGCTTTGGTCTCTCTGCTCAGTTTGATCTGTTTCACCATGCATTCCGAAAGCCAAATAAATCCAGCGAATCACATCTCCGCCAAACAGTGTCAAGACAAAAAAAAAAAGGATTGCGCTCAAATCTGTCACGTCATGAGAAATCGCAGGAAAAACTGCCCTGCACCCGGTGCGCAGCATGTGATCTGTTCCACATCATGATGCTCTTGTCAAGGAATATTAATAGTTCTTGGCCACAGTGAGGTTCCCTCCACCCCTCCATCAGCTCTGGAGTTTTGCATTTTATGGTTTTGTTTCCACAGGGGATCTCTGGCTTATGCCCCCACGCCTTAACCCTCATTGTCCTGGTCTTGGTCCTTGGCTCGGGAATCATGACTTGGCAGCTTTTCAGGACTCCCTGCTTGTTCCTCTGGGAGCCAGAGGGTGGAGTATGATGTGCAAGTATCTAAGAGCTAGACTAGCATTACAGTTCTGCTCAGTCGTGTAACCTTTGGGTGTATACACATAGTCGGCCGTCTCGCATCTCAAGGCCACGTGTGTTTCCTTGGCTTGTATATGCCTCCCAAGATTCACTCCTCCACTTGTAGTGTCGTCCTCCTCAGGACTTTTCTTTGTAAAATTGCAAAAACTTCGAGTTTTATTGGTTCCCACCGCAGTCGTGGTTCTTCTTTAAGGCAAGATGCAATTTTTGAAAACATTAAGATATCACAATCGGTCTTCGCCGCTTGCTGATATTCTGATATTTGTACAAATTTTTGGCATTGGGAGGTTTTCTTGAAATATGCAGTTATTTATGCAAATAAGGCTCCGTCTAATTAAATATGCATACATAAACAGATTTGAAGGATTTTTTTTTTTTTAGAAATATGAGGTGTTTCCACTCTACTCTCTACAGGAAATTGATGTGTGCATCCTAATGGCATGTTACTTGACCTGACGACAAGCTTTTCATGGATATATGACACGCCGTGATTGTGGAGTGGGCGGGGCTTGAACCCCCGCCAGTGGACAAAACAGTGAAATTTTAAGAGTAGACATGTTAGAGATGTAATTTATCCAAAAATCGTTTTTTGGATTTCTACCTGCAGGGTCTTGCTTTAGAATAAGACCCCAGCTCTTACACTGGCTTTAGGAGAGAGAATGTGGAAATCTGTCTGCTTAAGGCTCCTGTTTCATCTCCTGTATCTTCTACAAAGATAAAAGAAGGGAGCACGTGACGGAGAATGAGAGCGAGAGAGAACGAGAGAGCGAGAGCGCCAGTCCTGAGCCGGCCCCGTGCTGCAAACGGGAAACGAGCTCCTCTGCAAGACAGGATGTGGGGTCGGGGGTCACATGGGGGGCCCAGGCACGGCGCAAACGACTGTGATGTTGGAAAACGAGAGACAAGAAGTGACGGGAAAGACCTGGAGTTAGCTTTGGACCGGTCGTGCTTTCTCGTTTGTGACTAACCGAACTCGTATTGTCAGTTTAAGCAGGAAATCACCAGCACAGATAACAGATATATGTATATTAGATAATAATCATGTTGTGTTTATGTCTGATGAGGAAAAATATTATTTGGGAATAATTCCCACTTCCCACCTTGGTTTGAGAAGATGTTGCGCTGACGTTCAACATGAGCATCTATGTGTGCTAACCCTAGCTAAATATTACATTAAAATCTACAACCGCCATTTTGAGTGAAGTCGGAATAGCGTGGAATTTTCCCGTACTTCGGAATTCTCCCACGTGACCAACGTAGCCACAGTTACCTCCTCTTGTTAAAGTTTAAAATCGCTGGTGAATATGATAATGCTGAAAACGCCAAAAATGATGGTGCAGATGCCGAGTAGCGAGCTTGTGCTGCTTAAGTGGATATTTCCGGATTCTTCGGCGCTGGCAGAAGGACACCGATGGGATCTCGAACCCCGGGATATTATGGTTAAATAAATAAAAAAAATTGTATTGAATTGCCCCATAACATTGCTGTATTAAGCGGATAAGCTTCTAGCTGCTAGGGTTAGCTCTGTGTGGGTGTGTGTGTGGGTGTGGGTGTGTGTGTGTGTGTGGGTTTGGGTGGTGGAGGATTTTTAGCAGTTGGGTATAGTGTTGAACTGTGTGTGCGGTGTGTTGCCCTCTGGGAGATCTTTCACACCATGTTTCTGTGGTCACACACACACACACACACACACACACAGTACTGTTATGTAGCTCACTTCCTCATCATAGCTTTTTGGCAGACACACACACACACACACACACACACACACACACACACTTGGAACGAGGCAAAACCTCATCCCTGTCAGCGATTATTTCCTGTTTTTGTTTCACATCCCTCCATTACTCACATCTCTCTCTCTCTCTCTCTCTCTCTCTCTCTCGCTCTCGCTCTCTCGTTCCCGCCCTCTTCATTTCACCCATCATATTTAGGTTTGTTGACTCCTGGATGCTGATTGGTCAGAATGCATTGGTTCGTTTTCTAGAACTGCGGCTCTGTATAGCGCGGGTTTATGTTAACGCGCTCGTTCTTAATTCGTTGCCGTTTCTATAGTAACGTGCCCATGAATGGAATGTTATGGAATGGAATGTGGAAGGAGTCTCCAGTGTCAGTCCTTTATAAGAGTCGGAAGTAAATCTGTAACTTTAACGACATCTTGGAGATGGACCGGTCGACACGCTGCGGTCTCTAACACGACAAGCTGTGTTTTGGTTTTGGGGGGTTGCGTGTGTGTGTGTGTGTGTGTGTGTGTGTGTGGTTCCGTATTAAAGCTCTCTCTTTCACAGCCATGAATGTTGTTTAAAGGAAGCTGTAAGAGACCATTTTGGCAGCCCCACTGTAACTGTGTGTGTGTGTGTGTGGTTGTTCACTATATTAAACACACTATTAAGTCGGCGTATTAAGTGTGTATCTGTGTTGTATGTAATAGAGCTGTTCAGTTAATAGTGTCCTTAATATAGTGTGTGTGTGTGTGTGTGTTACACTGTACACGGTCCTGCTTCATCTTCTGACAGAATCTTGGCAGCCTGAACCATAAACACGTTTTCCGTGCCGTTCCTGAGCAGCGACGCTCTCCCTCCTACAAAACACACACACACACACAGACACACACATACACACGTCCAGTGCAGCTGGGCTGAGCTGCACACTCTTTTAAAGGAGCTGCTGCCCTTTTCTGTCGATTAATGGACAAAAAAAAATATCACAAAACAATGGACTCCACCTTCATCTCATTAGACATGCCAGGATCTATGAATATGCATGGTTATGCTAATTAGGAGCCACTTCAGTGTCTTCCTAACATTCCCAGAATTTCGATAAGACAGGAACACGTCTGGTTATTATTATTATTATTATTATTATTATTACGTTATTATTATATTATTATTATTAACATGTTGTGGTTTTATTCAAACGTTTTTTTGTATTTTTTTTCTTCCAGTCAGAAGCCAGGAATCACGCCTTATTTGCATAATTACTAAACATCGCCGACGCTAACTACCTCGGCGAGCTAGCTCGCGGGCCAGAGAGCAAGACGAGCGGGATCTCAGGATGCGTGTCTTGAGGCTCGTGTTGTCGAATTCTCTGTGATTTATTTAACAGCAGCCAAAGCTGTTCCCATAGCAACCGCAATTTTAATATCACTAACGTTAGGTAGGTTAGCTAGCTTAGGACGGGGATTATTATTTCCAGGGATTACACTGTTGTGATATCTCTCTCTCTCTCTCTCTGGAGCACTCAGCAGCGATTTTTCCTGCCAAATCCAGCGATTGTTTTGTTGTGATTTCTCCTTTGATCCCTTTTACTAGTTTAGGTTTCATTTTGGACGGCGATTCGCGGCCCGTCCTGGCGCCCTCGCACTATTTCATGAGGAGCTGCTAAAAACATTCGCCGTCTCCACAACACAGCGCGCTCTTCGAGCCGCACCTAATGACTGGAGGAAAGCTGGAGACTGCAGAAGCGGGGAATAAAAAACTTTTTCATTTAGCGTGGAGAGTCGTGTCGAGCCGAGAGTCCAGAAGCGGCTTTGTGAAACGGCGCGTTTTTACCAGCTCGGTGGAGGGGGGGGAAAAAAACCAAACCTGGTTGCCAAACTCGAATCCTTCGTACCCTCCGTGTCGTAAATTTTGAAGTGCTTCACAATCGAGCGTAAAGTTTTTTCTAAACCGCTGAGGTTTGCGCGCTCCGTTCTCCGGTCTGTCTTGGGCTCGAAGGGAATGCTAGCGCTGCTAATCACGGCTCGGTCTGAATCTTTAGTATCTTCTTCATTCGGGTTCCTTTTCGTTTGTCCTGCCATGTTCGACGGATACCATAAAAAGTTTAATAGAGGAAATTTCTGAAGGGCCTCGAGCGGCTCGTAAAAAAGAAAGAAAGGGAAGAAGAAAAAAAAGCCGTGAGAAGGGAGCGTTTAACGAACGTCATCGCCTGCGCTGCCGCTGCGCTCACAGACGTGCATTGTGCTGTAAATGTCGAAGCATCACACGAGGGATCACAAAGATCTCTCGGGCATGCCGATCCAGACCAGATCAGACCAGAGCGTCTCACGTTTTATCCTAACGTCAGCCATCTTGAAGGGTTTGACGTGATCTTGGACTGGGTCTGGAGGTCAGTTAACGCTGAAGCGTTTAACCTGAATGTTAGTGGCAGCCATTTTTATTATTGGCAGCAGTTTTTTAGTGGTGGAAACTATTTGAGTGGCAGCAGTTTTTTTAGGGGCAACAATTTATTTATTTATTTATTGGCATGGAAGCAGTTGTTTTTAGTGGCCAGAACGATCGATGTGGCAGCAATTTGTTTAGTGGCAGCGATTTGTTTAGTGGCAGCGATTTGTTTTTTTGAGTGGCAAACGCTTTTCTAGTGGCTGCAATTTTAGTGACAAATATTGCTTTAGCGGCAGCACCTTTTGAATAGTTCTGGTGGTGGCAGCAATTTGTAAGTGGCAGCAGAATTTCTTTCTTTCTTTCTTTTTTTAGCTGTAGCGAGCGAATTAGTGAGTTTTGGTGGTGGAATTTTTGTTGTGGCAGCTGTTTCCCAGTGATAAAAGCAGTGTTTTGTGGACACATACAGCCCATCGGTCAGCAATAATAACACTCTGTGAGCGATGCCAGGGCATCTCGTCGGAATGAACCCCAGGTGCTTGGGCGATCATGGGCCAGTTTTAAAGGCTGCGTCCAACTCGCTTTCAGTTAACGAGGAAACCACTCGCAAGGAAAGGCCGCTCTTTTCCAAGAAGACGTTTGGTTCAATTAAGCGATGTTAAATGACCGCCAGTTACACGTTATCGCTGTATACCACCCGTTAAAGCCCACTGGACTCGAACATACTGCAGTGAGTTTAGTCCAAAGTGGCTATACAGTTAAATTCTTGTCAAATGAACAGCAGTGTTTCCAGAAGCTTCCTACAATCCTGTCAGGTCTAGGTTTTAGTCGGCTTTTCCACCGACCGAGTTACCGTTCGAATGAAGACGGTGCTGTTTAACCTGCGAGACCATTCGTTCGTGGTGACCGTTCATCCATCAGTAATAACCTGCAAATAGGCCACACCCACAAGCGACATTCGCTAACCTTGACGGTGATGACCGTGGATTGTTCACTTGGCGGTTCATCTGTTGGTGGTGTTGTTGGGTTTTTTTTTTCTCCTTGCAACCGCTAAATACATAAATAATCAATAAGAGGTGAAGGGGCAGAGGTGAGGGATAACAGGGAAGCGCGTGAATGGGGGGATCAAGCACAACTTTCGACTATTAAAAAAAAAAAAAACGTCTACTTTACGTCTACATGTTTAGAATCTAAAAAAAAAAACACAAAAAAACAACGACCAATGATTAGCTATGGATGTTCCCTCAAAGTAATTCCGCTACTGTTGTTGCCATTAAGCTACAACAGTTTAGCTAGCTAGGCTAACTGTGTTCACGTTACTCTCGAATCCGAGTTTTTAAAAAAATATGAACTATTCAGTCATGTACAAAGTCCTCTGAATGCAATTTGAAGCTCAAGGTGTTGACTGTTTTTACTAGACCCCCCTCACACATACCCCTCCCCCACCCGCACTCAGATAAGAGATCTCCTGTTGGGCCTCGTGCTGAGGTGATGAATTAGCTTAGCCACGTTACGCCGCGTGTGTTATTGTTGAGCGCTGATTTATCGAGCGCCTTGAGCTCGGGTCACTCCCTCCCTCCCTCCTTCGTCCCCCGTCTTCTTCTTCTCCTTTTGTCTCTCGTCTGCTTTTTCGGTTCCCGATCCGAGACGCCTGATTGATGAGGTCTCGCACAAAGAAGGCACTCTGAGGCGCGCAGATCTAGCGTTCGCTGCTACGGTAAATAAAAACACATGTGCCTCAGCAAAAGAGAGGAGGTGGAGGAGGAGGAGGATGGAGGATAGAGGGAGACGGTGCTGCAGAGGCCCGACTGGCATTCCTTGTGCTGTCCCCTAGTTCATTCCTCTTTATGTCATCATAAACTGTGGTTTTGTTGGTTTAACGCTCGAGGTTAGCGCTCTAGGTTAAGAGACGAGAGGAAGAAAAGTAGGGCAGAGAGCAGCCGGAACTGATATTTCTTTCTTGTGTAAACGGAGGGTGATTTAAAGATGGCTGACCCCTGAACCTTGTGTGTGTGTGTGTGTGTGTGTGTGTGTGCGCGCGCGCACACGGACTCGTCCATTTTGCTGATTCATTGCTGTTTCATTAAGAAAACGAGGCTAACTCCCTCATCTCCAAGCTTAGCTTAGCTTCTGTAACAGAAACACTCCCATGTTTGAGTCTAAAAGCGGGCTAAAAACTTCTTTAAAAACTTTCGCTCTTCTGCGCCGCTCGGACATCAAAGATACGACCGCCATCTTGTTTGTGCTAACTGAGCGTGGTTGGTTTTCGTGTAAAATGGCAGACGCCATGCACCGTTCTCATTTTCTCAGTTTCTATATTAACGGCTCGCTCACAGGGATGGTTGTTTTTTTTTTTTAAAGGATAAGGAGACGTTTATTTGACATGGAAGGAGTCTCCGGTGTCAGAGTTAACGCTGCGACTTTCAGTTTTCCGTACGATGACGATGATGATGATGATGTATGAATATATTTCTGGAATAATAATACTTATATTGTGAACTAGAGGAAGCTTGTGTTTTTAGCATGTCTGCTCTTCAGTAAGTAATTTCGGGAAGTTCAGGCGAAGTTCAGGCGAAGTTCCCGTGTTTGATCCTCACTGCCTCGTCTCTCTACGGGAGGTAAATATATTCATAGAGGAAGAAATCCGTGACTGTGTGGGTGTGAGACGGCTTTAGGCTCGGGTCTTTGCCATGCTTTGATCAGTGCGCTCTATTTTGCGAACGTTGCGTAACCATCCCTCTCGTCGGATGCAGAAGAATCCCTCCTGTCTTTCCTAATCTTCTCCTTCTCCTGCCTCGTTCCACACCGACTCTGACTTCCTGACTTCCATCCAAATTCTTTCATACTCCCTAATCACTAAACACCTTCATTACTCCACAGTGGGCATGTCCCAAACCAACCACCGTATTCAGTATATAGGCTAAGTAACCACCTTCATTACTCCCACTGCGGGCGTGTCCCAAACCAACCACCGTATTCAGTATATAGGCTAAGTAACCACCTTCATTACTCCACTGTGGGCGTGTCCCAAACCAACCACTGTATTCACTATATAGGCTAAGTAACCACCTTCATTACTCCACTGTGAGCGTGTCCCAAACCAACCATCGTATTCACTATATAGGCTACATAAACACCTTCATTACTCCACTGTGGGCGTGTCCCAAAACAACCAACAGCCCTATCATCCATCTCTGTCTGTTTTAAAGGTTTTCCCGCGTTTAGTTTTAGCACTCGTAGTCCGTGCTGCGCCACAAGACGAATTCTTCTGTCTCCACTGCGTCTGTTTTGATCGGCTCGGGTTTCCTGCGGGCTCCCTGCATTTGACCTTTGACCTCCCAGGGTCATTGTCCATTACCGCTTGAAACGGAACATCAGCAGCCCTCCTGCTAAAAGCATTTGTCTTCTCCTGGGTCATCGGGCCGACCCCGCTCGCTTCTGCCAAACCACTTACTTACTTACACACACACACACACACACACACACACTGGAGGAGACACTGAAACTTCAAACGCCTCAAGCAACCGTTGCTAACTTCATCAGTTGAGGCTTAACGTGCTACAGAGCTTCAGATGATGAAAGAGTATTAACATCAGGAGCAAGCTCGCTAGGTGAAATGGCTAATATTAGCGGTTATTATTATTAGTAAAAATCTGTTTAAAAATTCTTTTTTTAAATATGGACACTCTCTCTCTCTTCCTCTCTACTGAATAACTGGGTTCTTCCATAATAAATTCATCAATGTATCATGTTAGCTCATTCAACATTTGCATGCATCATGCTAGCTGTTAGTTAATACCACATACACTGTACTGTGCTAGCTGTTAGCTAAGTCAAAATATGCTGAATCATGCTAGCTGTTAGTTACCACAACATACACTGTACTGTACTGTGCTAGCTGTTAGCTTATTCAAAATACGCTGCATCATGCTAGCTGTTAGTTACCACAACATACACTGTACTGTACTGTGCTAGCTGTTAGCTTATTCAAAATACGCTGCATCATGCTAGCTGTTAGTTACCACAACATACACTGTACTGTACTGTGCTAGCTGTTAGCTAAGCCTACATGCACTTCTAACAATACTAGCTGTATATACAGAAATGATTGTTTGATGCAGATGTTACATGCTTACATGTTTTTGCAGATTAGCAACGCAGGCTAACTGTACTAGCTACGTACACTCACCAATCATCTCTGCTACTTCCTTCCACGTGTTGTTTTCCTTCATAATACCTTTATATACGTTTAATGAGATTATATCATATTCATATATGACAGGGGTGTGAGTGTGTGTATTATATATGTGTGTGTGTGTGTGTGTGTGTGTGTGTGTGTGTGTGTGTGCGCACCTCCCCCACTGCTAATCTATTTATCGGGATTTCCTAAATAATGTGACACTCATTTTAGACTGTATAGGACACTTTATAGTATTGGTATTCTGACGATTCATGCTTCCTTACCGCCTGATACACACACACACACACACACACTCACACACATACACACACCCCAGTGACCATGGCATCATTAGTCTGGACAGAACTTGTCTCCGCTTGTCGTGTGGTGTGTGATGGAAAGCCGGCTCATAATCGTCCTGCTCAGGGGAGGATTGTCTCTCTCTCTCTCTCTCTCTCTCTCTCTCTCTCTCTCTGTCACTCTCTCTCACTCTCCCTCTCTTACTCTCTCTCTGTCTCTCAGTCAATCTCTCTCTCTCTCACTCTCTCTTTCTCGCTCTCTCACTCTCTCTCTCCCGCTCTGTCTCTTTTTCTCTCTATCTCTCTCATGTCACTCATGTTTTTCCCTTGTATCTCCTTCCGTCTCTTCATGGAGTCTTTCTGTTCTCCTCTTCTTGTATTTTTAAATCGTCCTTCATACTTGTCTTCCTTTTTTCCCCTCTCTCTTTCCGTGTCTCCTTTCCCTGTTTATCTTTTTCCTCCTTCTTATCTACTTTTTCCGCCCTGTCTCTTTCTTTCTTCCTTTCTCTTCTTCCTCTCCCTTCCTTCCTTCCATCCTGCTCCCGTTCTTTCCTTTTCTTCTCTCCTTCCCTTTCTCGACTCTTCTGCTCTTCATTCCTCACTGTTCTGTCCCTCTGCTCCACTGTCTTCGTTTCTTTCTATTCTCCTCTCTTCTTTTCTTCCCCACTTTTCTCTCATTCTTTCTTCTATTCCCCTTCTTTCTTCTGCTCTTTGTTTTCTCTGTTCGTTCTGTTCTGGCAGATCGATGGCTTTGTGTCAGACTAATGAAAAGCTTTTTACTTTTTCATTCCTGGCTGCGCTGCTAATGTCTCTCAGACTGCATTAAAATGATCTCGATATTGAGGAGACAGATGGGTGTGGCTTTCCCTCGGCCTCGCCCATCACACATCCTTGACCAACACCTGGTCCAACAAAGGTAGCTTTATTATTTTAATTCAAAAGGGAAAAACAAATGGGCAAACACAACAGGCAGCGGAGAGCAGGCCACACCCATCGGCGTCATCTTGACTCCTGTCACACCTTCACATTTCTATTTGCTTACTTCAGGGACACTCCCACATTTCTATACATTTACCTCAGTGACACGCCAACGTTTCTATACATTTACCTCAGTGACGCACCCACATTTTTATACATTTACCTCAGTGACACGCCAACGTTTCTATACATTTACCTCAGTGACACGCCAACGTTTCTATACATTTACCTCAGTGACACACCCACATTTTTATACATTTACCTCAGTGACACGCCAACGTTTCTATACATTTACCTCAGTGACACACCAACGTTTCTATACATTTACCTCAGTGACACACACGCATTTTTATACATTTACCTCAGTGACACACCCACATTTTTATACATTTACCTCAGTGACACACACGCATTTTTATACATTTACCTCAGTGACACACACGCATTTTTATACATTTACCTCAGTGACACGCCCACATTTCTATACATTTACCTCAGTGACGCCCACATTTCTATACATTTACTTCAGTGACATGCCCACATTTTATACATTTACCTCAGTGACACGCCCACATTTTTATACATTTGCCTCATTGACACGCCCACATTTTTATACATTTGCCTCAGTGACGCCCAAATTTCTATACATTTACTTCGGTGACATGCAGAAATTTCTATACATTTACATCAGTGACATGCCCACATTTTGATACATTTACCTCAGTGACACGCCCACATTTGTATACATTTACTTCGATGACACGCCCACATTTCTATACATTTACCTCAGTGACACACCCACATTTTTATACATTTACCTCAGTGACACACACGCATTTTTATACATTTACCTCAGTGACAGGCCCACATTTCTATACATTTACCTCAGTGACACGCCCACATTTCTATACATTTACCTCAGTGACATGCCCACATTTCTATACATTTACTTCAGTGACACGCCCACATTTCTATACATTTACTTCGGTGACACGCCCACATTTCTATACATTTACCTCAGTGACACACCCACATTTTTATACATTTACCTCAGTGACACACACGCATTTTTATACATTTACCTCAGTGACACGCCCACATTTCTATACATTTACCTCAGTGACATGCCCACATTTCTATACATTTACTTCGGTGACACGCCCACATTTCTATACATTTACTTCAGTGACATGCCCACATTTTGGACATAGAAGAAAGACTAAAATTTGTTAGAACCGTCGGATGTAAATTTGGCTTTTCAGGAAGTGGATGGACAACAGCATGCTTCATGTCATCTCGTACCGTCGCCGTTTCAAGGCAGCTGTTTGTGATATTTTGAACAGTAGGTCGGATCACCTGAATATGAGGGGGAGCATTCACAAGCTGCGCCAAGTCAAAAGAGTCAACAAGGGTCAGAAATTCTTCGACAACACACATGTATGTATCCCTGATTAAAGTTGGGGATAATTCCCCTTAAAAAGTCTTTGTGAGGTTCAGGTGGTCGATAAATGCCTGAAATCACCACTGGATTATCCAACTCCAATACAAATAACTGAAGTTCAGAACTCAAACAAACATCCGTCACTAACATCCGACAGTATTAATAATTCTGTTTAAAAACTGAAGCCAGTCGTCCCTCTCGACCAACAGAACGAGGAGAGTTAAAAAAAAAAAAATTAGTCAGATGGTACCAGTTCAGAAAACAGGCTCCGATCTCCTGGAGTAAGCCAAGTTTCCATGATATACAGAAAATCTAGAAAATCTTTCTATACATTTATTTCAGTGACATGTCCACATTTCTATACATTTACCTCAGTGAGACACCCACATTTATGTTCATTTACTTCAGGGACACGCCCGCATTTCTATACATGTACCTGGGGACACGCCCACATTTGTATAAGTTTACCTCAGGGACACACCCACATTTCTATTCATTTACTTCAGGGACACTCCCACATCCCTCTCAGAGTCTCTCCCATTTCCATTGCATGGAGGCACAGACACCTTCTGCGGTGTGTAATCTGAAGGCGGGGTCAAAGGTCATTTGAGCAGCTGGGGCGTACGAGTGTGCTGCTGAGGGTTATGATGGAATAGACTGGTAGTCACGACACTACACACACACACACACACACACATATATATATACACACACACACACACACACACACACAGGAGACTCGATTGCAGTAAGCGGTACTGGATGGATTGAGAGCACTGATAAAAGTGTGTGTGTGTGTGTGTGTGCAGACTTATCCCCTGTAGGGAAGTCCTGCAGTGAGGCCAGCCGTCCGAATGAATCCCACATGGCCCTTCAGCAGGGCTACACACACACACGCACACACACACATACACACACACACACACACAGACAAAACCCTTACAAATCTGGTTCAGAGCAATCCATCAGGCTCAAGTCTATCGTGTGTGTGTGTGTGTGTGTGTGTGTGTGTATGCGTGTGTGCGTGTGCACGCACGCATGGAAGGGTCTTTGGCATGCACAGAAAGCTTCATAATGTCTCAATCCTGTCATTGTGCTTTCCCACAAATAGGCCTCTGTCTCCCTCTCTCACTCTGTCTTTATTTCTGTCTTTCTTTGTCTCTTCCTCTGTCTCCCACTCTGTCTGTCTCTCTCTCACTCTCTCTCTCTCTCGACTTCATCTTTATTTTGTTATTATTACGCGTGTGCCGTAATCGATGATGAGTAACTCTTACACGGCCTCGGGGGTGCTAATACTTTCATCTCAGCGGAAAATTAAAGGAGAAGGTCTGAAAAAAAGAGAAACGTATAAATACGTAGCGTGTACACTTCCAGTGCGGTCCACCTTATGTAGTGAGCACATGTAATGAATTGATGCCCAACTTATTATTATTATTATTATTATTATTATTATTATTATTATTATTACTGTTCTTCCCTTCTTCTTCTTCTTATTATTATTACACTTGCTTGGTGATTTCATTGATCAGTTATGAGCTTATCTTTATTTCCCTCTTTACTCACACACACACACACACACACACACACACACACACACAGTCTCTGCCCACAAATCACATAAAGATCTTGTCCTTATAGATCGGCTCTTTTCTGGGCTTGTCGCTCGCCCATAATGGGGATCGGGGGGCTAATGGCTAACGCTAATGACGCTAACGATTCCCTCAGATACCACCATCGATCTTCAGACCGTCCGCTCGATTCTCAAGTGTGTGTGTGTGTGTGTGTGTGTGTGTGTGTGTGGAGATAGAGATGCTGCAGAAGGCAGAAGTGGCCTGGAGGAGAACACGAGCCAAAGAGAGACATGAGAAAGGAGAGAGAGAGAGAGAGAGAGAGAGAGAGGGGGAAAAGAAGGACGGGAAGAAAAACAGGACAAGTTCCATTTTTCATCCCTCCTCCCCTCTCTACATCCCCCCACTAATGTCTATTGTGTCTGACAGAGTTGGTGTGTGTGTGTGTGTTCAGTCTCCTGAAAGGTGTGTGCAAAACGTTATGTATTCCCAGTAAATAGAAATACCCGACAACCCGTGTGTGTGTGTGTGTGTGTGTGTGTGTGTGTGTGTGTGTGTGTGTGTGTGTGTGAAAAGAATTCTCTTTGTGCTCACACACAAAGATGGGCTCAGCTGGATAATGATATCTGTAATGATGTATGCGTCAGAGCCAGACACGCCAGACGAAGCCGCGAGTGTGTGTGAGTGTGAGGGGTGTGTGTGTGTGTGTGTGTGTGTGTGTGTGTCCATTTAACAATTTACGCTGATGTTCGTTTCTGTCTTTCAGTAAAACGGTGACAAAGACTGGATCAGTGGCCCATGAGGAGTGAGATAGGTATGTTTGACAAACACACACACACACACACACACACACACACACACACACACACACACAGTGCAGTGTTCATATACTCTCCATTACATTAATATACACCTTCACTGAGGGGTTGTTCGAGTGGGCGGGGCTTATTCATCCCCACACTGTAACAACACATCATTATGGTGCTTGTCTTTCCATCACACACACACACACACACACACACACACACACACAGAGGTCTACCTGCCTCTTAAATGAGTGTATAAATCACCCCTCCTTGCCTTCCTGTCCCTCAACCAATCAGATCTCTCGCTTCGTCATGGCCTCAAATATTTGTTCTTATTCAGAAAATCTCCGACTTTAAAAAAAAAAAAAAAGAAAAGAACTTTGAGAAAACCCCCGAGGGTTTTCCATGATTTTTCGTGTGGATCCAGCCCTCCCCCGCCCCCCTCCCCGTTCCACAGATGTGACAGCAGGCCCTGCAGCGTTAGCGTTAGCATTAGCGTTAGCCCTGTGTCATTAGCAAGCCGCCCTGGAGGAGAGATTTTGCCTGATTTATGGTCCGAGTTGCTAATGGAGCGGCAGACATAGCCGCCTCGCGCACGCACCCCTGCCGCCGCCTCCACCGCCGCCGCTAATGAAAGTTTTGTGCAAATCAGAGCTTGCGGAGGAGGAGGAGAGGAAAGGAAAGCGGGGGAGGGTCGAGATGGAGCTCGTAGCTAGTGGCCCTTTTGAGATTTACGCTGTGTGTTCAAATGTCATCCTAACGCTAACTCTCTCTTTCTCTCGCTCTCTCGCTCTGTGTGTGTGTGTGTGTGAGGACGAGTGGTGTACAGATGTTTTTTGTTTTTTTTTCCAGAAGAAGATGGATGACACGTTGATGTGTTTGCGTGAGATGAGTAATGAGGGGAACGCTACTTTCTGGTTGAGTTCCACACGACCCTCGTTCTAGCAAGAGATAAGTCTTTCGTTTCGCTTGTCGTCCGTAGCTCCCCCTACCTTTTTGTAAAAAAAAACAACAAAAAAACAAACAAAACGGTAACGGCTACGCATGAAGCTAACTCTAGCTAGCCAAACACGAACGAAACATCGCGCTAAAATGCGCGAAAGTCAAAGAGTGCTGAGTCCCTGCCGTTAGCTTGTGCGTGTGTTCGTACTAGCGACGTCGCAAAGCTAGCGGAGTTATTTATTTACTTATTTTTCCCGAGTCCATGACGCGCGAGTCCGGCGTGAGATCAAAAGTGTGTGTTGTTGCCGAGAAGGCCGTCGAGTGCGGAGTTGTCGTGAGCGTGTGAATGATTAAGCTGTGACCGTCCGTTCAGGGGAAAGAACGAGGCGG
>NC_071267.1:1522072-1529572 GCF_023375685.1 Ictalurus furcatus
TGTATAGACCTGACCATGAGAAACGTGTAGGGGTGGATGGTGTGTGTGTGTGTGTGTGGGTTGGGGGGGGTGATGTGGGGTGGTGTGTGTGTGTGTGTGTGTGTGTGGATAAAATGATGTTGACATGATGTCCCATGAGTACAAATCAATCACTTAGCTAATCGATACTCATCTGTTCCAACCCAGGGGCTCAGAAGGAATGAAACACACACACACCCACACACACTTAAATTAGTTGATTTCACTTCTCCATTGTGTGCAGTGTGTACAGGACATGATACCACACACACACACACACACACACACACCTGTCTAAATTCTTGTGTGTTCATGCATGTTGCTGTTTGTTTGTGATAAGAATATAGTACCTATTGTATTATTGGCGTACTGGGCGGAGCCTCATTGGACTGTAAGTCGCATCAGATGTATGACGAGAAGTCATAAGACGGTGACGGTGGTGAGGAAAAACTCCTTGAGACGATATGAGGAAGAAACCTCGAGAGGAACCAGACTCAAACCAGACCAAAAGGGAACCGTCTTCATCCGGGTGACACCGTATAGTGCGTTTATAAATAAATAAATAAATAAATAAATCCCTTCTAGAACTGTGCTAATACTACATGGTCAAATATTTCTATCGTAGCATCTGTCTACTAGTATATGTTGTAGCGTAGATGATGTCCCATCATGTGTTCTAGCATCCGCCTATGTCCTAGTGTCTGTCCTAAGAAGCCTACCTCATAGCGTTTGTCCTAGAAATGATCCGAGCCAGTGTCCTAGCTAACGTCCTAGCTTTTTATCCAAGCCAGCACTGTAACATCTCTCTTAGCCTATTTCATAGCATCTGTCTTAACATGTGTCCAGCCCATGTCTTAAAATCAATTATTTTGAATAATTCGGGTTGAATAATGTCGATTGCAACTGTATCTTACCTGGTGTTTTAACCATTGCTCCTCGCATATGTCCTTGTATGTCTGTCCTAACCCGGTGTATGCCCTAGCGTCTGTCTTACAGTCTGGCCCGTGATTTGTCCTAGTCACTATCCAGTGTCCTGTTTGATATCTTATAATCGTTCCTAGAAAATGTTGTAGCCATTTGTCCTTGATAATGTCCTAACCTCAGGGTTCAAGCATGTCCAAGCCTTCAGTCCTAGCTTGTGTCGTAAGCATCTCTCCTAGCCAGGATTCTACCACCTCTGTCCTAGAGCAGGCCGTAACGTTCTGTCCCAGCTCTTGTTGTAAACAAGATCAAACAAGTTCTAGCCATCTGTCTTAGCAGGTGTCCTAAAGATCTATGTTGGCATAAATGCTAGAGAATGTTCTAGCCACCCGTCCTAGCTGATGTGCTAAGCATCTGTCCGAGCCATCTGTCCTAACCTTTTTTCTAGAGCAAAAGATTGTGTCCTGGTCATTGTTCTAGCCGTCTGTCCTAACTATTTGTGCTTGCTAGTATACTAGCCATCTGTCCTAACCTCTGTGAGACAGCATGTCCAAGATGTCCTAGTCTGTACTTTAGCATTTTCTTAGAGCATGCCCTAGCCAAACGTCCTGGTGCAAGCCTTAATGTCCGTCTTAGGCTCTGTTCTAGGTCTTAACATCAGAACTACCGAGTGTCCTACTAAGCCGCCTTGTCCCCTCGCTTCATCCTGTCCAGCTCGATCAGATCAGTGTACTTGTGTATCGGGGTTTGATGACTCGGACACTTTCGGGAGGTGTGGCAGGGACAAAGGAAGAAAACAGAGAGGCTGAAAAAGATAAACCCCAGCCCAACACACAGACGTGTGTGTGTGTGTGTGTGTGTGTGTGTGTGTGTGTGTGTGTTTGTGGTTTTCAGTCCACTCCCTAGTTCACTGATTTCTTCATATTTCATATCAGGCATTCTCTTCTTCCCGGCCAGCTGTGTCAATAACAGGACCCTACACACACACACACACACACACACACACACAGAGACAGCAGGGAGGCAGTGGCTTTGACATAGAGTCATGTCAAGCTGGTGATACATGGACCCTTTGGTTGGCCTGTTGTGTTTAAATGCTGATGTGTGTGTGTGTGTGTGTGTGTGTGTGTGTGTGTGTTTGTGTGTGTGTGTGTGTGTGTGTGTGTGTGGATTCCTTATTGCATTTCCCACCTCAATCACAACCTCTGACCTTTGCGGATGAGTACATCTTGTGAGCTGGGCCCGTGTGTGTGTGTGTGTGTGTGTGTTTGATCACTTTAGGGTGTGTTTTGGATCATATGATTGCTCTCTAGGGGACAGAACATTAGCTTTGGACAAACAAATGAATATACACTCAGTGCGACACACTTGGACAGGTGTCGTGTGTGTGTGTGTTTTTTTTTTGCAGGTGTACGCTCGTTGGCATTTAAGATAATTACAGCATGACCTTTCTGATAGAGGCACAAATGTCACAGAGCTTCTCTGGTGACAAGTAGCTGGACAGGGGTGTGTGTGTGTGTGTGTGTGTGTGTGTGTGTGTGTGTGTGTGTGTTGATCACTCTATCAGAGTGAATGCCCTTTCCCATGATCAGGTCCACAAACTTTGTGATAGTAGTTAGCACTTCCTGCTTGAAGGGCGTTCCTGGGAGAACAAGGGCGGAGCTTAAGTTACATTCGATCAGCCAATTGTAAACGAGGTTGTATGACATCACCACCTGCCTTCAATTTCTTCTCTCTTCATATTATTATTCATCTTATTATTATTATTATTATTATTCCTCTTCTTCTTCTTTTGCTTATTATTATTATTAATATTATAAGAACAAGCTTGTTAGCAAAAGTTAGTTTAAAGTTAAAGCTAGTAGCCAAATTCCGGTTGTAACAGGAAATCCCAACTGAACGAAAAAATAACGTTATTAACCAGTTACGCATTTCTTAAAATAAAGTTTTGGAACAATTTGAAGCGATTCTGTTTGCATTTTCAATTACATTCACGTGTGTGTGTGTGTGTGTGTGTGTGTGTGTAAGATGTCATTCTTGTGCAAGGTTATGGTCAATCAGACTTATGACACCAGTGATGTTGGGTCATCCAGGTTAACAATCTGTTCCCTGTGTGTGTTTGTGTGTGTGTGTGTGTGTGTGTGTGTGTGTGGGTTCATTATACATGTCTTGGCGTTACTGTTTTTAATTGAACATTAGCCTGTGTTTCAGACATAATTAATGTGCACTTAATGTTGTTTATTTATTTATTTATATATCTCCTCTCGTTCTGTCTTCTAGTAGTAATAAGGTGTGTGTGTGTGTGTGTGTGAGAGAGAGAGAGATCATTCCCAAGCACTAATTAGGATGAAGAGGTTGTTTCGTGTTTCTCAGAGCCAACATGACTGTTAATTGCATTTAAAGACACACACACACACACACACACATAGAGAGATTTTGAAAGGTAAAATGTTTAAATCTCTCTTTCTCTCTCTCTCTCTCTCTCTCTTGTTCTCTCTTTCTCTTTTAGGATAAAGAGGACATAAACCAAATGGCTGCTCGCTTCATTTCAAATTACAGAAGGGAACCTTCTAGAAGCTTCTCCGAACATTGGATTTTTTCGTAATTTGTCCTTTTCCCCCTCCTTCACCGACTGGACGGCCCAAACGGTGTTAAACGACGGCCATCCCTCCATCCCGCCAACCTTCCATCCCTCTATCCTTCCATCCCTCTATCCACTTCTGCCCTTTTATAACGCCACGAAGTTGTCCTTTAAAAAACCTCATACCAGAAACAACCCAAAGGATCTGGTGCTTTGTACACACACACACACAGAGATGCACATACTTTCGATGGGGGAGGAATCCCCGTGACGCATCCGTGAAGTGGCCGTTTTGGACTTTGTGGGTTGTACGTGTGCTGAGGCGGCCATGTCGGGGAAGGGCTTCCCTGTGGCTCACTTCTCCTACTTCCTCCCTCACGTGATTGGTGGGCTCTCGCCACCCTCAATGCCTACCATGTCTGTGAGCGGATACAGCACGCCCTCCCCAGCCAGTGAGTACACCCGCATCCTGTGTGTGTGTGTGTGTGTGTGTGTGTGTGATTGTCTAATGATTTTATGTCTCTTTTAGTTTCTTTATAAAATGCACCCTTTGTTTGTGTACGGAGTGTGTGGTGCTTTCAGGACAGGAATGTCGCGTCTCTGCAACTCGATCTTAGCAACTTGTATTAGTAATAATTCAAACAGTAACAATTCCAGCATTAACAACTCAAATACTAGCAACTCAAATAATAGGAACTTGAGTAATAACAACTCAAATAATAGCAACTCAAATAGTAGAAACCTGAATAGTAACAAAAAAAAAAACTATTTCAAATATTAACAACTCGAAAATTAGCAACTTGAATAATTGGAACTCAAATCATACTAACTTCAGTAACAACTCAAACCCCCGACCTCCAGGGTCGGGGGTTCGATTCCCACCGTGGCCCTGTGTGTGCGGAGTTCACATGTTCTCCCCGTGCTGCGGGGGTTTCCTCCGGGTACTCCGGTTTCCTCCCCCAGTCCAAAGACATGCATGGTAGGCTGATTGGCGTGTCCAAATTGTCCGTAGTGTATGAATGGGTGTGTGAATGTGTATGCACGGAAGGAGCCTCCCCTGGCGCACTCTGGGCAACGTTCAGTATCATACTGCTGAGTGGCTAATCCTTCCACCACGATGGTTCCACTATGAAGTGAAACCTCGACACGAAAAGAAGAAGAATTGCAGTTGGATTTCAGCTACTCGAGTATTAACAACCCAAATAGTAGAAACACGAATAGTAACAACTCAAAGAATAACATTTCAAATATTAATAACTCGAAAATGATCAACTTGAATAATGGCAATTCAAATAATTGCTATTTGCTTTTAGCTACTCAAGTATTAACAACTCAAGTAATAGCAACTCAAATAGTAGAAAGTTGAATAGTGACAACTAAAACAATAACATTTCAAATATTACTAAGTCGAAAATTAGCAACTTGAATAATTGTAGCTTGAATAGTAACAACTCAATGAGTAACAAGTCAAATATTGCAAACTTGATTAATTACTAACTCAAATAATTGTAGTTTGAGTTTAGCTACTCAAGTATTAACTCATATAGTAGAAACTTGAATAGTAACAACTAAAAAAAATAACATTTCAAATATTAACAACTTGAAAATTAGTAACTTGAATAATGGCAACTCACATAATATGAACCTCAGTAGTAACAACTCAAATAGTAACATAGTAACAAGTCAAATAGTGAAAACTTAATTATAAGCAACTAAAATAATTGCAGCTTGATTTCAGCTGCTCAAGTATTACAACTCACATTATAGCAACTTTTATAACAACTCAAATAGAAGAAACTTGAGTAGTAACAACTCAAAGAAAAACATTTCATATATTAACAACTGGAATAATAACAACTCATATAATGTGAACTTTTACAAATCTGAATAATTGCAGTTTGCTTTTAGCTACTCAAGTATTAACAACTCAAATAGTAAAAACTTGTATAGTAATAATTAAAAGAAAATAACATTTCAAATATTTAAGAACTCGAACATTAGCAACTTGAATATTGACAAACAATTGCAGTTTGCTTTTAGCTACTCAAGCATTAGCAACTTGAATATTGGCAACTCAAATAATTGCAGTTTGATTTCAGCTACTCAAGTATTAACAACTCGTATAGTAGAAACTTGAATAGTAACAACTCAAAAATAACATTTCAAATATTAAATATTAAAACTAAGTCGAAAATTAGCAACTAGAATAATACGAACTTGAATAGTAACAACTCAAACATTACAATCTTGATTATCACCAACTTGAATAATTGCAATTTGATTTCAACTACTCAAGTATCAATAACTCAAATAATAGAAATTTTAATAGTAACAACTCAAATAATAGGAACTCAAATAGTAACAAGTCAAATATTGCAAATTTGATTCATTACTAACCCGAAGATTTGCAGTTTGATTTTAGCTACTCAAGTATTAACAACTCGTATAGTAGAAATTTGAATAATAACAAAAAAAAACATTTCAAATATTAACAACTCGAAAATTAACAACTTGAACAAAAGCAACTCAAATAATACGATTTTGAATATTAACAACTAATAACTACGAACAACTAGTAACAAATCAAATTTTACAAACTTAATTACCAACTCGAATAGTAGAAACTCGAATATTTATAACAACTCAAAAATAACACTTCAAATATTAACAACTCGAATATTTGCAACTTGAATAATACGAACTAGAATAGTGACAACTCAAATAGTAACAATTAAAATTTTACAAACTTTATTAATTAACAACTCGAATCATTTCAGCTACTCGAGTATTAACAACTCGTATAGTAGAAACTTGAATAGTGACAACTCAAAAATAACATTTCAGATATTAACAACTCGAAAATTACCAACCTGAATAATAGCCATTTGATTTTGGCTACTCAAGTATTAACGACTCAAATAATAGAAATAACGTTTAAAATATTAACGACTCGAAAAATTTGCAACTTGAATAATGGCAACTCGAAGAATGGGAACTTGAGTAGTAACAACTCAAAGAGTAATAGCTCAAATATTAGCTACTTGAATAATAGCCTTTCAGATAGTACCAACTCAAATGAATTGGAATATTACCAACTTGAATTGTTCGTACAAACTCGAAGGCTGTGGCAGATAAACAGTGAACTACAAATACATTGGAATGATTTGTTTAATCCGTAACCCCACCTCCTATCCACACCTGTGTACATGAAGCCCCACCTCCCAGAATCTATGCTAACAACTCAAACCTAGCAATGTGACTGTTAGCGGCTCAAATAATAAGAATATCAATAACTCAGATTAGAGCAGTCTGTAATTAGCAACTCCGAAATTAGTTTTAGTAACAAAAACAAAAATTAGCAAGTATGAGCTAATATAAATTTAATGTTTAAATGTAAAAAGTATTTCTGTTAGAGTTATATTAGCTCGGAGCTACTATACACGCTGTGTATTGTGATGGGTTTCACTTTTCCCATTCTGTGTGTGTGTGTGTGTGTTTACACAGAACTGACCACGTTCCTTCCATCTTGCAGAACAAATATTTCTCGGCAAACCACTTCCTGCACACGCAATGCTATCTTTCTCTAGGACTTGTTACAAAACACACACTTGCTGTGTGAGCTTACACACACACACACACACACACAAACACACACCGTTTCAGAGCAGCATCGATTGTGTAACTGTAATATTTATCAGCACCATGTCAGCACAAAATATTCCATCGGTATTTGTGTGTGTGTGTGTGTGTCTGTGTGTGTGTGTGTGTGTGTGCGCGCACGCTTGATGTGGTCTGATTCGTTGCTGGTGGTATTCATTTAAATGTTGCTGAAGACAGTAGTTCCACTTGGGTGGCAGAGTTTGTCTTACCTACAATCACACACACACATACACACACACACACAGAGTCACCTTGGGTTATGAACATACAGAATACCAAACAGCATTCAGTGTTCATATACCTGCTGCAGAAGAGCACAC
>NC_071267.1:1534572-1547072 GCF_023375685.1 Ictalurus furcatus
CCCTACCCTAATACCCCTACACCCTATCCGTATACCCTAATACCCCTACACCTACACCCTACCCTAATATCCCTACACCCTACCCTTATACCCTAATACCCCTACACCTACACCCTACCCTAATACCCCTACACCCTACCCCTACACCCTACCCTAATACCCCTACACTCTACCCTTATTCCCTAATACCCTACACCTACACCCTACCCTAATACCCCTACACCCTGCCCCATACCCTAATACCCCCACACCCTACCCGTATATCCTAATACCCCTACACCTACACCCTACCCTAATACCCCTACACTCTATCCCTACACCCTACCCTAATACCCCTACACCCTACCCGTATACCCTAATACCCCTACACCTACACCCTACCCTAATACCCCTACACCCTATCCCTACACCCTACCCTTATGCCCTAATACCCCTACACCTACACCCTACCCTAATACCCCTACACCCTGCCCCATACCCTAATACCCCTACACCCTGCCCCATACCCTAATACCCCTACACCTACACCCTACCCTAATACCCCTACACCCTGCCCCATACCCTAATACCCCTACACCCTACCCCTACACTATACCCCTACACCCTAATACCCATACACCCAAATACCCTTATACCTACACCCTATCCTAATACCTGTACACCCTGCCCCTACACCCTAATACAGCTACATCCTACCCTTACACTCTAATACCCTACACCCTAATACCGCTACATCCTACCCTTACACTCTAATACCCTACACCCTAATACCCCTACACACTACCCCTACACCCTAAGATCCCTACACCCTACCCCTACACCCTAATACCCCTACACACTACCCCTACACCCTAATTCCCCTATATACTACCCTTGTACCCTAAGATCCCTACACCCTACCCCTACACCCTAATACCCCTACACCCTACCACTATCCTATCACTGCACACTACCCCTACACCCTTTCAATACACCCTATCCCTACCCCTACACACTCTGATAAGATGATGAAGATGTTAACATTGAACTGTCACAATCACATTCGTATGTGTGTGTGTGTGTGTGTGTGCGTGTGAGAGAGAGCGCACGCATGTGGCCTTGTCAATCATGTTAACAGTCTTGTTCCTGCAGTAATCTCACACACTTGACCTTTGTCTCAGGTCGTGTCTGGATGTCAGAGCAAAGCCAAGCATTCCCCCAGAACTACTATTATTACTTACACACACACACATACACACACACACACACACACACATAAACACACATACAGAAAGACAGAGACATAGGAAGGTGCTCAAAATAGTATTTGAACCAGTGTGCTGTCAGCAAGTGTGTGTGTGTGTGTGTGTGTATCTGGGTGGGGGACCGGAACGCTCTGAAAAAGGACAATGCCTTTGCTGACATGTCAGCTGTCTTACATAAAGGCAGCTATTAAATAACACACACACACACACACACACACACACACACTGACTTGTGAAATACGGTGTGTGTGTGTGTGTGTGTGTGTGAGTGTGTGTGCGTGCACCCTTTCAATTAACTCACTAAGGTAAAACATTAACGTGTGTGTGTGTGGGAACGTAGACGAGTGTTTTTAAGAGGATGAGTCAGATTAATGATCTCCTTTTGTAAATGCACAACCATTGGGTGAAAGGTCAGGTGCGTGTGTGTGTGTGTTTGAGATATCTAGCTCACAAAATTAATGCTTTTATGAGTGGATTGAGTGTGTGTGTGTGTGTGTGTGTGTGTGTGTGTGTGTGTGTGTGTGCCCGCACGTATCACTTGTCTCTCTAATGAGCCCCTTCTGTGCTATTCATGTTCAGATGCTCCATTTACCAGCTATTCTCACACACACACACACACACACACACACACACACACAGAGAAAACTCACTGAGAAACTGTGACTGTTCAGTTTCCATCACAGGAACCTTTTTCAGAAATGTAGGAATTTTTATTGAGAACCTTTTCAGGAACCAAGAAACATTTATGCAGAAACGCCACAGTTCCTGAACAAGTTCCTGTTCAGCGTTTCTCTGACTTTTCTGGTGTGTTTCCAGCACAGGAACCTTTTCAGCCGATTTTCATCTTAAGAACTTATTCAGGAACCCAGAACCTTTTTTTCCAGAAACTCCACAGTTCTTGACCGAGTTCCTGTTCGTTGTTTCTGTAACCGTTCGAGTCACCCATCACAGGAACCTTTTTGGGACATTTTAGCACGTTTTCATCTCGAAACGTTTCATCTTTTTAAACTCGGGTACTCGAGGCGTGTTTCCAGCATAGGAACCTTACGCGTGATCCCATGGCAGGAATATTTACGCCGTCTTTTGGTTTTATTTCCTAGACTATAGTTTCAGGAACCATTTTTTTTTTTACCTCCTGAAGTTCTGCTGCTGTTACAGACGCTGTCCCACAGTGTGGCAGGAAACTCAGAGCAGGAACTTGTTCAGGAACCGTAGAGTTCTTCAGGAGAGTTTGAGAACTCATTAGATCTTTAGGTTGTTAAATTAGATCGTTGAGCTTATGAGGGTTAGTGTGTGAACAGGGTGTGGTGCTCCTGATGAGGTGATCGCAAACCTGACAAACACACACACACACACACACACACACACACACACACACACACAATTAGTCATCATGTGTTTGTTTTTATCTCATTGGTGGTCTCTTATCAGTGCTATTAGAATGCTAATCAAGCAGCGCTATCACCGATGTCACACTGCTCAGCAATGTTTGAAGAGTCCCATCAGGTGGAGAGTGTGTGTGTGTGTGTGTGTGTGTGTGTGTGTGTGTGCGTGTGTGTGTTAGGCATGGGATAAAGGAACTTAAATGAGATATGCGACAAATTTTCAGCATTTCACATAAAGGCCAATTGTAAGGCTCAGTCCCAAACCCTAATTCATAACTAGTTAGTGTTCCTAGTAGAATTTCCACCATTTAGAACCGTCCTTAATGCTAGTTCTCATAGAATTTGTTCTAACGTTCAAGTGTTTTGGTATTATTTTCAGTAGTTTCAGTAGCAAATACACTTTAATATAGTTTTGAACGCTGGGAAACGTAACACCGGACAAAAGTGTTTAATAAAATTAAAAACCAAGCATGAAATTAGCTACATTACCCGTAACGTTTAGCTAGCGGACAGCTGTGCGCTAGCTTTTTAGCCAGTAGGCGCTGAGCTAGCTACTGAATTAGCTCTGATAACAGAATTTTGACCTTTTTTTTCCATCCAACCCATTCTCACACTCTCCCAAACCATGTGTTTACACAAGGTTCTTGACTATCGTTACTCGGTACAAGTAAGATCTTCGACTTCCTTTGTTTAAATTGTTTTAATTCATTTAGAGAAACTAAATTGTAAAACAGTGTGTTAAATTAACACAAGAAGCTGGACAAAAACTAGAAATATCACCTCAGAAAACGACTCAAATGAAACTAAAAACGTTATTGTTTAATAACGAAAACTTCTGTTTCTAGTTGTTGTTTTTTTTAAATCAAGACTTCCGTAGTATTCAATCTAAAACTATAACGACGAAAGCTAAGATAAATAAAACTACAAACAATAAAGTGCTACTGAAATATTATTATTATTTTTTTTTAAACAAATGTTAAGTTGAAAACGCAGTATTTACAGATTTAAACATTAGATTTAACATACAGTATTCCTTTTTAGGGAAAAAAGTAGAAATGAATGAAAACTCGTTTTAAACTGACTAAAGCAAGTGTGAATTGTGAATGAAAACTGAAAATAATATTTAAAAAGTCAACACACACACACACACACACACACATATATATATATATATATACACTTATTGTCCTGTTACCATCTCTACTATTTTTAGCCAATCAAGACACATTACATTCAAGAAGAACGATGGGATCTTATCGGAGAGATAGCAAGCGACTCTCGACTCTATCTCATCCCCCCGTCCCTTTTGAAATGCTGATTTTCTCTGTTATCCATTTATCTGAAATTCCCCTCATACACACACCAGTTCTCTGCCTTCCTCCCATGGTAGAGATAGTGAAGGTATTTGGTCTCAGGTCCTTTGTTTTGCGGCTAAGTGACACACACACACACACACACACACACACACTTATTAGCATGTTGACCAGCCTGGCCCACTTTCACTCATCCCATGCGCTGATGTTAAATTAAGTACATAGCATACGTATCAGTTATTACTGTTATATAGCGTAAGCTCTTATACTCTCAAGCATGTTCGATTTTCTCAGAGACGAACCCAGTAGCGAGGAGCTCGGTACCGGTCGTAGAGAGCTTCGCGCTACAGGGTTCGTGTCTGAGAAAGTCGATGAGAAACTGCCAACCGAGAGTCCGAGGGGGAATCGAACACGTCTGCTGCGACGCGCAGCAGATCCCTGAATCCGGTTACTCGTCCGTGTGTTTGTGTGGGACCAAAATGAGTCATTGCTTACATCATAGGAATGTGTTCTCTACAGTCAGAAGGGGTTTGTGTGTGTGTGTGTGTGTGTGTTTACTGCTATGGCAGGATGCTAGCTATAAACGCTTTCAAAGTGTGGCTCATAAATGCCTCAGCGTGCGCTATAGGACACGTTAAAGACACCATCACACACACAAAGCATTACTTTTATGGTTTTATGACACACACACACACACACTGAGGCAAGTGAAGTCTGGAAGCCTGGAGACTAAAGCTCCCTTTTTCTTTATGGATATGTCCCAAATCGAAATCTAGGGCCATTTACAACATGTAAAGCTTTTTTTATTCGCTTTTCATTTCAAATAATACTACTCGACTCCGGATCAGCCGAAAGCTCAGCTCAACTCTAAACCGGCGCCGTGTTCGGCACTCGAGCACTTCCTCAGCTCCCTCCTTGTGCTCCCGACGAAAAGTCATAAAAGATTATACAAATGCTGGGCCTCGTTCCAATCCTCGTATCCCATACCCACCTAGTGTGTGTGTATATATATATATATATATATATATATATATATATACATTGCAATGTTAAGTTGTTGTACTACAGTACAGTAGTGTTTCAATTTTAAAAAAAGCATACATTTTTTATTATTAATAATCAAAGTGACACAAAACAAAAAAAATATTTTTTATGACAGTTTTTAAAGATTAAGCACAAATGTAAACATCAAATCATCTGCATGCAGTCAGTGTGTAAAGATTGAAACAAAAAAAAAAGGTATATAAAATATACTTTATCATCCAGCCCTGGGGAGCACCCTCGTTTTTTTAAAATCCTCCTCCAGCTCTTATTGTTTCTACAGCTTAGTGTGTTTAATAGTTTTTTGAACAAAGAACATTTCATTCACATTCTTTTGTTTTAAGGTTAAAAAAGAAAAAGAAAACTTAAATGTAAAACGTAAAGGAATTAAAGGGAAAAATATGTAGATAGTAAAAGTTTCTTAACATAAAAAAAGTTCATCACTTGACAGATAAACATCAGGCGTTAGTGTGGTATTTTTGTACATGATAGAAAAGTTTATTGGTTGAAACTAAACTGAAACAAAAATGGAAGGAAAAATGAAACATGAGACAGAAATTGAAATAACATTGAAAGCCAAAACGATACAAAGAACAAGGCAGAAATTAAGCCAACAATTGTAATAAAAATGAAGCAAAAAATTTTAATTAAAATAAAAATTAAAAATTAAAAAACAACGATTAAAAATAAAAATGAAGACATAAATTGAAATAAAAACGAAGCAAAAAATGTGATTGAATTTTTTTAAAATAAAAATGAAGACAAAAAAAATTTAAATTCAACTAAAAAATTTTAATATAAATGAAACAAACATTTTAAATGAAAACAAAAATGTAAACAAAAATGAAACAAACATTGGAAGCAATATGGAGCAAAAAGTCACAAAATTTCAACAAAAATTTAATGGAAAAAAAACAGCGAATAAAAATAAAAATGAAGACAAACCTTTAACAAAAATTGAAATAAAAATGTATGATTGAAATTTTTTGTATCACAAAAATTAAGACAAAAAAGATTTAACATTTAAAAATAAAATTTTAAGTAAAAAATTTAAATATAAATGAAATAAAAATTAAGACAACAAACTAAAAAAACTAAACAGAAATTGAAATAAAAGCTGCAGGCTCCCTGGTCCTCCTGAGCTGGGGTTACTCCCTGAGTCTCTCCCTGTGTGTGTGTGTGTGTGTGTGTGTGTGTGTTTCCTCCTGGGTTCTCCGGTTTCCTCCCAGCGTCTAGTTACTTTCACCCCAATTAATTCTGACAACTAAATTCTCCACATTTAAATTCTCCGCATTGTTAAAATAAGTAAATAATTCTTCAGCGCATTAATTACGCCCTTTTTCCGGAGTTCGGCGTCACAGCCAGTAAATTAGTTAGTGGAGCTAACGTGCTAACTTTCACATACTCTGTTAGGCCACCATGAGAAAGTCCACGGTACTCGCAGCTTACGGCAGGTTATAACCCCCTGTGTCCTGCTGCGTAGTGTAAAAGAGCGCAGGCTTTAGGACGCTTCCTGGAAGGCGGCTATAAAGCGGGCAATAAAAATAGCTTCACACTCAAACTCATAAAGCCTCTTCCCTTCTTCCTCTCTCTTTCTTTCTGCTTATCACCTGTTTCTTTGCATGACGGCTGTGTGTGTGTGTGTGTGTGTGTGTGTGAGTGAGAGAGAGGGTTGGGGGGGGGGGTAGATCTGGAGAAGAAGAAGAAGAAAAAGCAGGGTATAAAAGAGCTGAGGAATGTGATCTGTTATCTGAGAGGGCCTTCCCCTTATCGCAGTGTAAACACACCGCAGTGTTGCATTAAAGCACACACACACACACACACACACACACAATGTCACATTCAGCGTCTGTCTAAACTCACTGGCACCTTTGAGTGAAAGCATAGAAACTAGCTGAAATAATCGCCCCAGTTGAGTTCCTTCATCATCACTGCTCCCTATCTAGTGCCCTTCTCTGACACCCAACACCACAACGGGACACAGCACCACTCTTCATAATTAAAGAGGCGTCTGGCTCGGCATTCCGCACCCTTTACCCGTACTGACTGACTTTGGTTTTCTTATATATCACTCGTAGAAATATACTGCTATTCTCATGTACGAAATCTCTAGCTAGGCTATATTACATACACACAGTGCACACCACCCTTGGTGGTAAACATGAGCAAAGAAAGCTGTGGAAAATTGTCTTTATTGTGTAACCTTTTGTGTAACCTTTTGCAGGGGACTGGGATGGTCATGGCAGGACCTTGATTTTGTGGTCAGTAAACCATTTCTGTGTTGATTTTGATGTATGTTTTGGATCATTGTCCTGCTGGAAGATCCAACCACGGCCCATTTGAAGCTTTCTGGCAGAGGCAGTCAGGTTTTCATTTAAAATCTGTTGATATTTGATAGAGTCCATGATGCCATGTATCCTAACAAAATGTCCAGGTCCTCTGGCAGAAAAACAGCCCCAAAACATTAAAGATCCACCACCGTATTTAACCGTGGGCATGAGGTACTTTTCCATATGGCTACCTCTCTGTGTGCTCCAAAACCACCTCTGTGTTTATTACCAAAAAGCTCTATTTTGGTTTCATCTGACCATAGAACCCGATCCCATTTGAAGTTCCAGTAGTGTCTGGCACACTGAAGACGCTCGAGTTTGTTTTTGGATGAGAGTAGAGGCTTTTTTCTTGAAACCCTTCCAAACAACTTGTGGTGATGTAGGTGACTTCAGATTGTAGTTTTGGAGACTTTCTGACCCCAAGACACAACTAACTTCTGCAGTTCTCCAGCTGTGATCCTTGGAGATGTTTTATCCACTCGAACCGTCCTCTTCACAGTGCGTTGAGACGATATAGACACACGTCCAATTCCAGGTCGATTCATAACATTTCCAGTGGACTGGAACTTCTTAATTATTGCCCTGATGGTGGAAACAGGCATTTTCAATGCTTGTGCTATTTTCTTATAGCCACGCCCCATTGTGTGAAGCTCAACAACCTTTTGCTGCACATCACAGCTATATTCCGCGCTCTTACCCATCGTTATGAATGACTAAGGGAATTTGGCCTGTGTGTTACCTCATATTTATACCCCTGTGAAACAGGAAGTCATGTTTGAACAATATCCTGTTCCTAGTCACCCAGGTGTACTTAAAAATTGTAAAATATCAACGGGAATATACTTCAAATATATTTTTCTCATATGAATTCATAGGAGTGCCAATAATTGTTGCACACCTATATTTAACAAAGATTGTTTTAACAAACAATGTGTTTTAACAGAGTATTTTTGTGAATTTTTTTAACAAAAGATCAAAAGGTTAAACAATAAATACAGTTTTTCCCAGCCTTCATTGCTCATATTTACCAAGGGTGCCAGTATTTTAAGAAAGTTATAGTTAGCCCATATTGTAATTATAGTTACATTTTAACACGTTTTAGCTAGCGTATATCACACCTACTTTAAATTGAGAAAGTTCTAGCTAGACTATATAACCTACATATTTTATTACTTTCATTTTTTGTTTTAAATTTCGTTACTCGATATCACGTAAATATACCACTAGTTTTAGAAAGTTCTAGCTAAACGAAAGTTCTAGCTAGCTTTTATTACGTAAACGTACAACTTTTATCTTAAACTAGATTGAGATTTAGAAACCTAGGGTTAGGGTTCTGTAAAACCGTTGCCTGTGAATATACTGCGGTATAAAAGTAGATAAAGTGTACACGACCTAAGAAAGCTTAAAGTAGACCCGCATAGCCTACGTCTTCCAAATATTCGGCTAATTTTGGTTGCTAGAAAGCTCGGTAGATCGGTCTGTGTTAGACAGAATATAGTCTAGCGCAGGTTTAAGGGTTGCTAGCGGGGTGTATTTACATAATATGGACAGTCTAAAGAGAAATGATTATAAGAATATTTTAAGAAGTATTGTCTGGTTTTTTTTTTTTTAGAATTGTAGAAATGGTATTATAAGAGTGTACAGCTAGGACAGCTCTAGGATAGCTGCTAGTTTGGTGGAGGTGACGGTCGTCACCCCCCCCCCCCCCCCCCCCCCCCCGAATCCATTAAAAACCTTGATGTATTGGGGAGTTAGAGGCTTTTATGTTTAACGTTAATTGCGTTAAAGGTTGGTGCAGTTTTGTGAAAAGTGTAGAAATAGGGTAAGGCCGCGTGTGATGGAGTTTAGGTCAGGGAAGGCCGGATGGCGGAGCGGGTCACGCGGAGGTTGAGAGCCGAGCCGAGCCGGGTTCAGAGAAAGTTCAGCCGCATGGCATTAGGCAAATGAGGGGGAGAAAAGAAGAAAAAAGGGGCGCAGAAAAGGCGTTTGAGCGATGAGGGAGCCAGAGAGGGGGCAAATTAGTTTAGAAGAAGCCCATTTAGAGAAGAGCCAAGGCGGATCACACTACCGTTGTTGTTTCCAAGTAGAAGACTAGCAAACATGTTGGAGTCCAGCAACCGTTTAGAGCTACAACACACAAACTCTAATACGGAAAATTAGAACTTTTAGTATAAAAATCCAGGGAAAAAATAGCAGTGCGGAGTATTTTAAACAACACATTAAATCTAATTTGTTCTCGAGGGGTTGTTTTTTTTCTTTTCGATTGTAGTTTTTGTAGGTTCTATCCTCCTCAAGTATTAGACGCTCGTTTTAACCTCTTTGTTTCGTTTTTTTTATTTGCCATCACTTTCTTTTCGTAATGCCTGAAACTAATCCCGATTAAAATTTTTGTATGTGTTTATCTATTTACTTATCGATTTATTTATTTATTTATTTATTTGATCCGTTGCTAACGTCCAAAAAGGTTGCACACTAGTCTTAACAATAAAATCTAATCAAATCAAACCGAACAATAAAGTTTATCGAAAGCTAACAAATCTAGGACGTATTCTTGTAGTTACGTCGAAATCTTGTGCATTCAGATTGAATCGATTTGGATTCGACGTCATTTTAGACGCGGACTTTTTGACCTTTAACGCTCCGCTGTCGGTTTCGTGTCTCCACGTGAGAATCCGGTCCGAGAAACAACGGATTAGCTCGTGTAAGGAAAATGAACTGACTTTGTGAACGGTGTGATATTTATAAAGTCTGTATAACGGTACCTTTATATAACCTTGAGTTTATAATTTGTCTAAAATTTCAAATTTTTTTAAAAACCCAGAATTATGCTAAGCTAATCTACCGTACTGTGTGCACTACCTACTACAGTGCATGTCTCCATTTAAACAGCTGTAATTTTACTTCACACTGATTCGTTGAGCAGTAAACAGTGAGGTAATTAATTGATTTGTCCCTCTTCGGTTTCATTTGAATGAAATAAGCGGTCTGGGGTTTAGTTTTATTGTTCATCTCCGTCATTGTACATTTTTAGTGAGAGTGAGAGGAGGGGGGAGGGGGGAGGGGGCGTGGTATAGCACTCAGCTGCGCCGTTTTCGTCACAGCCCCCACCTTCTTCTTCCTTCCAAGGGGCGGGGCCTGGAGCTCAGCTGCGCGCTCTCGTCAATTATCCGCGCGCCGAAGAGAGAGAAGCGACGCAGCCGCGAGCGACCGGGCGCGAGCTCAGGAGTGCTACCTGGGAACGTAAACACGACGCCGAGAAAACGTGTTTTTTGTTTTTGTTTTTGTTTTTAACGCGAAGGAGGTGAAACGGCGGGATAAAATGGCTCCGGTGTGAAAGGAGGAGACACGCGCACGGGAAAAGGGGAGAGAGAGACATCAGCGCTCGCGACTTGCATTTCCTGCGCGTGGATTTCTTTCCACTCATACACACACACACACACGCGCGCGCGCGCGCGCGGCTTAAACTTTGTTTATCCGTTTCGAAACCCAAGCTTTGGATTAAACTTGGTCATCATTTGGGTGAAAAACTCCTTGGATACTTTTTTTTTTTCTTCTTCTACTTTTTTTTTTTTTTGGAATAATTCCTATCAGTGAACACAACCCAAAGTCCATCATGGACACTTTGTACTTGGTGATTTGATGCTTATACACACACACACACACACACACACACTTGTGATCACTGATCATTGATCTCGAGCTCCATCCTGAAGACTTGAGGAGAACATGTACGAGGGCATGGACGTGGTGGGTTTGCACCCTGCCCCGAACCCCTTCCTCATGATGGAGTATTACGGCCAGAGGTTCCCCAACACGCCCTGGAGCGCCTCCAAGCACTGTACGTGCCTTCAAACCGTCTCCAAAATCCGAATCTGCTCACTTTTCTTTCCCCTTTCTGTGCATTGTATATTCCTTGCATGTTGTCCTTGTCTTGCACGCTGCATTCCTGAAACTATCCCAGGCATGCACGGGGTCAGGAACTCTCCCAGACTTTCTGTCCCGACTAGTTTGACCCGTCACGTCGTGTGCACACGGCTCGAGCGACGATAAGGGTCCAGGAGAACGCCGGTGCGAAATGCGTCCGTCCGTTCGTTGTCTGTCCTGCACTGACGGCAGCTCCGGGTTTGTCGTACGGCGCGTAACTCGAGTCGTCGAGGTCAGAGCAGAGTCACGGCTCTGCGACCTTTCGCGTACGCGTACCCGCCCCCGGTCTTGTTTATAGTCACGGCTTCAGGATGAAGTTCAGAAATGTATCGTCTCAGCAAGCCCGGGAATTTGACGTTGCGATGACGTAGCGTGAGATTGTTCCGTTCAAACTGTCTGTTTTCGATCAGCGCTTCGCTTTCTCTCGAGTCGTGCATGACTTGCGGAAATAAAAGACGGGTAGCCGTGATGGAAAAACAAAAGAGGGACGGATCTCCGGCGTGACCCCAACGTCCGTCGGCTCATCCGTCTCGCCGGTCGATTCTTTTGTAACGATCATGCCGCGGCTCCGTCCGTCAAGAACCGGCAGGATGGCGTTGTGTCCGTGACCGATAGATCCGAAGCGGGGTTTCTTTCCGTCCGTCTGTCCGTTTTAGCGGGAACGAGGAATTTCGGCGGAAATTTGAATCGACGGATCGCGAAGACGGACACGTGCGTTTTCGATTCGACGACTCGTGACAGGAAAGTTCATTTTAGACGTAAAAATTCCGTCCAGACCGAAAATCCCGTAAATTACTGCGGCGAATCTTGTGTTTGTTTGTTTGTTTGTTTTTGTTATGTTGTTTGTTTGTTTTTTCATTTTATATGTCGTAAACCGCTTAAATCGGCCCGAGAACGTTCCGGGGGGAAAAAAAGTGTCGTAAAACTGTTACGACACTGTTACGCTGTAGCTGGTTACCGTAAAAAAAAAAAAAAATGAAGAGGTTTCTTTTGGAAATTTGGAACAGTCGAGTCTTAAACGGGTGGATGACGGCGAAGGAAAAAAACCAACGTACGACGCGTCTTTAAATACGTCTTGTACCGTACGCGATGCTGTACGCGTGACGATATATCGTTTTGGGAAGGAAAAACTAGGACCGCTACGTATTCCGAGAATTCCGGGTTAATTAGTTAGCAAACGAATTGCTGCAGAAACGCGAGTTTTTTTTAACGTACGCTACATTAAAACACGGACGATAACGGCAACACGTCGTAAAGTGCGTC